>NC_090736.1:20363345-20365845 GCF_036898095.1 Palaemon carinicauda | reverse complement strand
AGCGTATGACGCCCTCAAAACATACCTTCTGCAGCAGTACTCGCCGTCGCTAGCCGCCCGTATAGCAAAGCTTTTTCAGCTCTCGCAACAACCGTTGGGGGACCAAAGGGCTTCGCTTGCCCTCAGGGAAATGACCAGTATCGCTCGCCTTCAACCTGCCACAGACGGCTCTCCTCGTGAGGTGAACCTACTTCATGCCCTTTGGATACACCGTTTACCCGAACCTGTACACGCTGCCATACCCGATGTCGATAGTTTACCCATAAAGGACTTGATGACCAAAGCCGACGCCCTTATGGACAGCCACTTCAAGACCTCCATCAACACCTCCACCCCTGACGATGAGGATGCCTATTCAACGTCAACCGAAGCTGACATGAATGCCGTAGGACATACACGTCTACCCCGTGACGTGCCGAAGCGGCATCAAAGCCGCCCACCACCCACCAATCGTTCGCGACCCAACGAACGACTTTTACAGCCACTTACTACCTCCCATCCGCCGCAGTTTTGCTACTACCACTTCAGATTCGGGGCAACAGCGAAAAAATGTGCCCAGGATTGTCAGTGGCCAAAAAACGTGTAAGTAGGCCATCGCTTGTGGCGGTGGCCTCCCGTGTTTCTGATCTTTTCTTTTTACAGGATGCAGGAACGGGCGTGCGATTTTTGGCAGACACGGGTGCTTGTCGTTCTCTTTTGCCAAGGAAACTCTTCTAGGCACGACGTAGTCTGTCTACATCTGCCGACGTCCACTTGGTAGGTGCCAATGGATCTGCGATACCCACCTACGGTTACGAGAACCTCACATTATCGTTTCAAAACGATAAATTCAATTGGAAGTTTCTCGTTGCTGACGTCACAATGCCAATCCTCGGTGCGGATTTCCTCTCTCATTTCCACCTTCTGGTCGATGTCGCCCACGGACGATTGGTCAACGCAGACTCGTACTTGTCGACACCTCTTCAACCCGCCCCCTCTAACCTCGCTCTCCACATCAGTGCACCCACGGATGCCTACGCCCACCTTCTCACGTCGTACCCGGAAGTTTTCCATCCAGAACTTCGCCAAACGCCCACGGTTCCTGCCAAGCACGGTATTTATCACCATATCAAGACGACGGGACCCCCAGTCTTCGCAAAATTCAGACCTCTGGCACCAGAACGAATGGCAGCCGCCAAACAGACGTTTGCCGAAATGGAGGAAATGGGCCTTTGCCAAAAGGCCTCCAGCCCATGGTCGTCACCCTTACACATCGTTCTGAAGAAAGACGGCTCCCTCCGTCCGTGCGGGGATTACAGGCGCCTGAACATGCAAACAGAACCGGATCACTACTCCCTCCCAAACATTACCGACGTGACCTCCTACCTGCACAAAGCGAAGGTTTTCTCTACGCTCGATCTCCTGAAGGGTTATTATCACGTGCCTATGAACCCAGAAGACATCTCCTAGACCGCCATCACCACTCCGTTTGGTACATACACCTTCAATTACTCCTGTTTTGGCCTTCGTAATGCTGGGGCAACGTTTCAACGTCTCATGGATGGCATCTTTGGGGACCTCCCTTTCTGTGTATGTTATGTGGACGTCATACTTGTGTTCTCCTCCTCAAAAGAGGAACACCTCCGTCACATGCGCATCGTGCTCGACCGCCTGCAACAAAACGGCCTTGTAGTCCGGTACGACAAGTGTACCTTTGGCGCCAATGAAGTGTCGTTCTTAGGCCACAGTATCACTCCTGAAGGAGTTCATCCCCTCCCTGAGAAGGTAGCAGCCGTTCAGAACTTCCCCGCGCCCTCGACCATCAAAGCTCTGCAGGAATTCTTGGGCATGATCAACTATTATCACCGTTTTCTGCCAGCCATTGCCGCCACTCTTGCTCCCCTCTACGCCTCCCTCAAGGGCAAGCCAAAGGACCTGAAGTGGGGTCCCCTTTAAGAAGCAGCCTTCTGCAATGCAAAGAAGGCCCTATCAACTGCTGCGGCTCTCAATTTTCCTATCCCACACGCCCCTCTCCTCCTCTCCACCGATGCCAGCAACGTCGCTATTGGTGCAGTACTCAAGCAGGTGGTCAAAGGCTTGCCCCGCCCATTGGCCTTCTTCAGCAGAAAACTGTCCAAGGCGTAATCGGGTTATTCTACCTTGGATCGAGAATTGCTGGCGGTGCACTTCGCTGTTCGTCACTTTCGCCATTTCTTAGAAGGTACGCCCTTCGTCATTCGCACAGACCACATGCCTCTGGTGCACGCCTTCACTCGACAGTCTGAGCCTAGTCCGCCCGTCAACGCCGACATCTCTCCGCCGTGGCTGAATACAATTGCACCCTCCAATACGTCCCTGGGAAAGTGAATGCCGTTGCCGATGCCCTGTCAAGAAACACGTTGGCTGCCGTTCAACTGGGATTGGATTACAACGCCCTGGCTGAAGCCCAACGACAGGATCCAGAGTATCAAGCTTGTAGGACATCCTGCAGGTCCCTCCATTGGGAAGACTTTCCCCTCGA
>NC_090736.1:20353345-20358345 GCF_036898095.1 Palaemon carinicauda | reverse complement strand
TCTAACACCACCTACTATCCTCTACCCCCCACACAAAATCATTGTTTATCAAATTAATTACATATACACAGGTAGGAAAGGTAAAAAGTTCCGTTGAATAGTTGAAACATTCATGTAGCAATCACCTTATAGAGGACTTAAGAATACAACGCCAGCAGTTTTAGATCTTAACGTAAGAGCACACAAACTCTGAAATCCAAGTGGTTGCCAAGACATTACGTCCTGACGCGAGAATAGTCATAGATGGTTTCAAACTATTAGAACCTTGATACATGTCTAATGTAGGCTCTAGAGTCCCGACACTATACAAGAAGCTCCCACGAGACATACGAATAATTGAAGATATTAAGGCTTTCAGGAGAAGACTTTCTTATACAGCGAGGGCTTCGATAGTGACAATCTAACAGTAAGCGAGCAATACCCGTTGAGAAATGTTCAATGCTCCCGAATGAACATCATAAAATATTGGATTGATATTGAATTAATGTCCTTTCTGTGTAAGATATTTACAAAATCTTCAGTGAAACAAACAATTAGAGAAAACAATTTTAGGGTACTGAACAAAGGTCTTATAATCCTTGTGATAAAACCCGTAATACTAGTACATGCATTTGTAATAGTGACATTATGGTTTTTGGTATGCCAGAGGCTGTATACAATAATAATAGCAATTGGGATATAATGCAACAAGTAGAAATTATATGAAAACTTACAAAGGGGTGATTAATGTATGACTATGATAGAATCATATTTGTATGATGCAATTAATACAGACTTATGAGAGATATTTAAATTTGTTTGTAGTAATTACACACTTCTTTGAGATAATAAAAACATGTTGTCTAATATAACTGATGGTGGATTTTGTAAGATAATTGAAATAAGTTTGTGTAAGAAAATTTACACAGCCATCAGTGAGATTATGGATACATGAGATAACTAATAGAGACTTCTTTGAGATAATTAGGAAAAGCTAAGCGGGAAGAAGTGAGGATGCTATCAATTGTAAGACATCAATATGAAGGCATTGTGATAAACTGAAATATCGGGTAAAATGTGTATACATATAAACGTAGATAATAAAGGACAGTAACCAATTAAAATACCGTGCAAACTTTCGATGAAATCAAGTACATATTAGATTCGTCAGTTGCCGAAATAGTAAAGTTTTTTTCTCCCTCTCTCTCTCTCTCTCTCTCTCTCTCTCCTCTCTCTCTCTCTCTCTCTCTCTCTCTCTCTCTCTTCCTCGTGTAAGCTTTCTAGTTCAAAGTTAGCATGTATCTGCATATCAGTTTCTGTTTTGATCAAAATGATTTGAAATAATTATGATCCTAATGATCTATAATTAGGGGTATAAGTAATCATACTTGCCTTATTTGCTCTCTCTCTCTCTCTCTCTCTCTCTCTCTCTCTCTCTCTCTCTCTCTCTCTCTCTCTCTCTCTCTCTCTCTCTCTCTCTCTCTCCAATTGCATTAGTATTTTGATGAATTACAGAAATGAGTGATGCATTTAATCTTGAATATGTTCTCTAATGTCATCATAAAAAGACACGTCCAATACATGGAGGATCAAAACTTGATATTACTCTACTTGATGCTATCAACTTTGCTCACTATCAAAATAAAATTCTGGCAATTTCTACTCCATTTCATTGATTTTCTACACGAGAACTTCACCTGGTATCCAGGTGATGCGTTAACATAGGACATGTAATTTGTAATTTGCCATTAAAAAGGTTCCTGAATTTCATCTATGAACAGGCGTTTTTGTTTCTTCCTAAACGAACTTCTTCCATTAAGGTGTTTCCTTCCCATTTTGTATGGGGTAAGCACGTTGTCTTCTTGTTGAAGGACTTTGCTTTGGCTTTGGGGTAGACCATAGTCCCGATCATCTGTCCTGCCTGACTTCGCTTAGACCACGGTAGTGTATGATCCTGTGCTGTACCAGTCACCAGCGTCCTTCCTACCATACAATAGAATAGTAGAACCGCTCCCCCCAACCCTCGCCCCACCTACCGACCCACTAACAATTCCCCCCCCCCCCCCCTAGTATTATCATCGATTCTGTCAAGTTTATAAAGCGGCCTTCCGACATAATGGAGTCAAACAGTCGTCCTATTCTTGCATTTGATAGCGAGTGATGTGCTGGGAAACAAAATAGATGGTTTAACATCAGATTATACTATTAAGATTCTTACACACGCATATATAAAAATGAATGTTGTTCTTGTCAATTGAGATGTTCGCTTATCGCTGAAGGTGGAATTATAATCTAAATATATTTGCATTTCATTTGTACCTCTCTCTCTCTCTCTCTCTCTCTCTCTCCTCTCTCCTCCTCTCTCTCTCTCTCTCTCTCTCTCTCTCTCTCTCTCTCTCTATAACCTATATATTTTACATTTCATTTGTAAAACCCTTTCAGAGAGAGAGAGAGAGAGAGGAGGAGAGAGAGAGAGAGAGAGAGAGAGAGAGAGCATAAATGTTTGTGTAACTTCAGATGAATAATAATAGGCCGCCTTAATTGGAATTGAGAACACTTTTATGCTTTCATGTGTAATGCCATGTATTTATGTAAATTAATACAACAGCAAAATTAAAAAGAAAAAAAAACAGAAACTTATGGTTTAAACCTACCGGTACTCACTTTCTAATGTGCTCTCGCTATCAGTACTCTTGATCAGCGAACCCTTTGATGCATTGACCTGGAAAGAGAAAAGGAAATCAACTGTAATTTCTCAAGTGTATATTTATTTCACAGGTACACGAATGAATGATGACGAGGTAATATTACAGTGGCATAGCCACTCATTCCAATAACAAGTACGTACTCGTATTGCTTTATGATCTCGTGGCCTAAATCGATGTTAGACTTTTGGAATTGTATTACAGTATAGGATGTAGTATACACTGTTAGAAAAAAAAACCGTAATTTTTATCGGAAATTCACGATAAAAAATATACTGTTCTCAACTATATTTCAGTAAAATACAAGCGAATGTGATTTTACCTTACTTTGTTATTATCTTTTAACGGGTTGGTAACCGTAACATCACTATTATACGTCAATATAACCGTTTTTAAAACTATAAGAATCCTGGAATTATTGTTGCCAGACATTAACCGTTTATTTCTATGTGTAGGATATTAAAGCAGCGCCGATATATTTCACCGATACTTGTGTTTCTCAGGTGGAATTTCATGAACCGCACTTATAACGGAATACAATGACCGCATTTACGCTCTACGCAAAGCACTGGAACAGATGAATGGTGTAGTGATTCAATTTGACAGAGAAGAGTAATAACAGGTACGGTATTTCAGACGAAAAGGAATTGAGGATTGGCTTGCTCTTCATTATGGGAGAAATTATGAATTTAGGGTTTTTTAATTAACTTTCCATATCCAATGTGCGTGTGGGTAATTACTGTCCCAAAATAATGCCATTGGTTAAATTTATATACCAAAATAGAAGTTTAAGTTCATAAGTTTAGCGTAAAATTAGTTCTAAAATATATTGTCATACAAGGTAAATTTCACAGTCTAATAATAATAATAATAATAATAATAATAATAATAATAATAATAATAATTTGTAACAGAAGGTAAATTTCATTGCTTACCAACAAAAACAACAACAACAACAACAATAACAATAATAATAATAAAAATAATAATAATAATAATTATTTGCCACAGAAAGTAAATGGCATTGCCTAATAACAAGAACAACAATAACAATAATATAATGATAATAATAATTCAGTAGTTATTACTATTTTCAAACTACCTGTTCCTTTTAAACTGTTGAATTGTCAAGCTATTCTATTAGCCTTCAAACACAATTCATGATAAGTGACAAAAGATAACCATAAACTTACATTATAGTAGATATTCTAGCTCCCTTGCCTGTGGTATGTTTCACATTATCGGGAAAATAATCATAGCAGATAAATATCTATATCTGTTATGATTTCACGATGGATCCAAAGAGAAAATCATATAAAAATAAGGTTTCTTTGTTTCTTTGTCGTTCACCTTTATTTAATTCTATATATTTTTTTTAAGACTTATCTTTATCTTTTGATCTGTTGTCAAACTCTGACACATGCTTCAAACTATTCTTAAACGATCCGCATTTTCAATTCGTCTTTTAGTGTTATTTTAGTAATTTACTTCAGTTCCTTTACAAGGGAAAAAAATTCAAATTTTGTTTTTCAATTAGAAGTTTGTGTCTGTAAGTTTTAATGAAAGATCTAATTTAATGTTGTTCATGTTCTTAGTAATATTTTTTTTTTATTGTTTATTACTTCTCGTGTAGTTTATTTCATTCCCTGCTTCCTTTCCTAACTAGGCTATTTTTCCCTGTAGGAGCCCTTGAGCTTATAGCATCTTGCTTTTATAACTAGGTTTGTAGCTTAGCTTATAACTACAACAACATCAACTGCAACAACAGCAACAATGACAACAAAAACAACCACAACAACAACAACAACAACAACAATAATAAAAATAATAATAATAATAATAATAATAATAATAATAATAATAATAATAAATGATAACATTTGATACCACAGAAGGCGAGAACATATTGTCAATTTTGTCAGCTGTTAAAGTCGAGCATGTTTTCTATAATCTGGTCAAATGAAACTCCAGCCATATACTGTGATTTAAAGCCCGGCTTTGGTGAGATAATTAATCGAGTGGAATACCTTTGTGCTCCGAATGTGTAGGTATTTGGAAAAATTTTTTTATATTGGTTATTTTCTTTAACCTTTCGTAAAGGAATATTCACCAAGGGGGACATCCTATACACAAGAAATGACTATTTCTTACATGGTCTTTTTATGATTCGTATCGAAGATGATACTTAGAATACTTAACATAATTAATGAGGATGGAATTCACAATACAGAAGGTAAAAAGATTTAAAGTAAAATGTCTCTTCTGAAAAGAATATATTATTCTTATTATTATTATTATTATTATTACTATTATTAT
>NC_090736.1:20338345-20345845 GCF_036898095.1 Palaemon carinicauda | reverse complement strand
TTACATGCATATTCATCAAAGAAACTACAAAGAAGAGATAAATTTATTAATGAGGGAAAAACGCGTTATAAATAGAAGTATTTCAGATAAATTTAGACAGAATTATCATCAAATAAACCTTTTTGCATGTTGACTTCAGTTATGGCACTGTTTTGAATATACTAATTAAATGTTGTATGTTGGTTTACTTTTCATATATTTTTTTTTTTTTTTTTTTGCATGTTATTAACAATCGTCTTAGTTTATTTAAAGGCAATCATTTTTATCTGAAAGGCAATATCTTTCTGTGTTCTCGTGTTAATTGTTTAATGTTATTTTATAATGGAATATATAAACACAAAATATAACCAAACCCGAAAAATTTAAAATGCTTGTGATCGTTTGTCTAATTATTTCATCAACGTAAGCTTCATACTTAGCGAAATGTTACCTAAATACTAGTATAACTGACAAAAACATCCTGACTATATTTTCAAACTTTATCAAGTATGGAAATTTCATACTGAAATCTACTGATACATAAGCGACGGTGTATCATAATTCCTCTTAAATGCTTAAATGTACCGATGTACATATGCACATGAATTTTTCATTATGGGGCAATTTTTCATTACCTAAATATTCCCTTTATCAAGTGTAAAAATATGCATCAAGCCATTTCGCGTGAAGCCAAACCATTCATGTCGGCATATACATTAAACGAACTATTCACCGAACCAAATACAATATTAGATATTGGACATGGGAACTATTTATTCAATTTTGATGAAGCAACTATGTTAGCGAATTCTCTTTCTTTCATCGATAATTTGGGGAGATTGTGCTACTTATTGATATGGAATCTTCTTGCTCCATATTTTTCTTCTTTTACGTAATCTTATTTACCTTGCAAAAGAGGTGAGACTACTGTATATATATATATATATATATATATATATATATATATATATATATATATATATATATATATATATATATATATATATATATATATATATATATATATTCAACAACACCAATGCAGTCATTTCTAGTACACTGCAGGACAAAGGCCTAAGACATGTCTTTAGTCATGTCTGGGGTTTGGTGAGGGTGGGGGACTTTAGTGTGATCGTTTACTGCAAACCAACCTAGTATGGGTGCCCTGACTTGTACAGCTTTGCTGATCATGGTGATACACAAACCTATTCACCACGCTGAAGTATCCCCACTTGGAAAAGGATATATATTCGAAAATAACAAAT
Organism: Palaemon carinicauda; assembly: GCF_036898095.1. NCBI lineage: Eukaryota > Metazoa > Arthropoda > Malacostraca > Decapoda > Palaemonidae > Palaemon > Palaemon carinicauda. Next base: position 20,344,601 of record NC_090736.1, on the reverse strand, counting down.
GATGAGTCCTCAAATCCATGATGTAACGTGGACTACCAGAGTAAAAAAATAATGTGAAGAATCTGTGTTCTAAATTTACAGCATATAATGTTGGTCGTAACTCATTTTGGCTTATTATTGCGTGAATTTGTTGCAAATCTTCGGGAACCTGCACTGATTTATTGGATTCGGCCTTGTGTTTCATAGGAAAATCTATTGCCTCAATATGATCTGATTAATTATTAAATGGATTATTTGATACAAAGGATGTTGATATGAATGACCCAACATCACTCTCTTCCCCAATGGAGTTAACTATGTGGTATTTGCTTTTCTTTTCACATTCTGAAAATTCGTCTGACCTTGCGAGTTCTGGCTAGACGGCCCAGGAACAGAGTTATTTGAAGCACTATTTGTTTGTTTTTGATTTTGAATTGCATGCCGATGGGCTGTTTCTTTTTATTAAACTGAGGATTTTTCTTTTTATTTCCAAAGGGAACTGTCTGGGTGTTTCTAGGATTCTGTTGTTGATTACGCGAGTAGCATCGACTATATGAATGGGTTGAACTATTATGAATCGAACAAAATCGCATCCTACAGTCGGCAATCAAGTGACCTTGACGTTTGCAATTATAACACGTCATCCATACAGCTTGATTATTATTAACTACGTTTACTTGCTCTGGCTTAGTCTCATTTTTTGCAAAAGCTTGAGTAAGCAAGGGATCAAGGTCAGTACACTTAGACATGTGTTTCTTTATCTGTTTATATACATCTAATTCTGTACTTTCAGGCGTTAACTTTTTATCAAAACACCGCACTAAAGCCTTAGCCAACATATTTGTCATGCAAGTTAAATACATTAGTCATAAGAAATCTTTCACGGCGATGTTATCTCCTGTAACCCATGTGGAATTACCTAAAATATCCTGATATTCATTCAGCCTGTCGGCAAAGTCTATAAAACTTTTAGCTTCTTGTAATTGTACAGATGGGTCTGTGATGCGTTTTGCATTTAAATGAGCCTCTACTGATGAGATCCATGACTCGACATTCAGAGGTAAAAACCCATTGACCCGACCTTGAAAAGGAAGGATAGCAGATCGTGCACTCACTAAAGTTACAACGGGACTAGAGTTACTGGGAGTGGGGTTACTGGGTCCAGGAGTGGGGTTACTGGGATTCACAGGTGGCGTCATTTTAACTTTTTTCCTATCACTACGATTCCCTGCAATCCTATCAAAATATCTATATGAATACAGACGTCCACTACGTTACGTTACGTTATTGCTGTCCTTCGAATCGAAGACGACTTCTGCTCCGCTGTGATGGGGATGAAGTTAGATCTGTTGTCGTTGGTGCCATCTTGCATGGCTGTGAAGACCAATTCTGGATCCACACACTCTGCCACACAACTGGCAAGTCAGGTCTGGGTTGACCGGAGGTATCCGATCTCGACGGTTTTGTCTTCTCTCCCTGCGCTGTTGTCTTGCCTGGTTCCGGGTGTCTTCAAGTTGATTGACTCCAGCTTCACATAGTGAGCGCCATAGTGGTCTGTCAGAGCCGTTCATTTCTAGTTGCTCAGGTTATATGTTGCACTTCTTGAGCGTAGCTTTGATGTTGTCCTTGTACCTCTTTTTCTGACCCCCTGGATTACGCCGAGCTTCAGGGAGCTGACTGTAGAGGACCTGGCAAGGAAGGCGATGTTCTGGCATACGGATGACGTGGCCGATCAACCTGAGTTATTTTTCTGCCAATGTGGATTCTATACTCAGCAGGTTTGAACGGTGGAGAATTTCAGAATGAGGTACTTTGTCTTGCCATGTGAGCCCTAATATACGCTGAAGACAGCAAATATGGAATGCCTCAAGTTGTTTTACATGTCGACGGTAAGCCGTCCAGGATTCTGCTCCATATAGCAAGGTGGACATGCAGACAGCTCTGTACACAGCTACTTTAGTTTCTGTCTTGAGGTGGTGATTTAGGAAGACTCTGGACCTGAGTCGGCCGAAAGATGCGGAGGCATGATTTATCCGGGCAACTATTTCCTCATCAATATTGTGTTTTTTAGTGAAGATGCTTCCAAGGTAGATGAAGCTATCAGCTTGTTTGATGGCTTCCCCATTCAGATGAAATACTGGGGGATCTCCTGCAATTATTTGCTGGGATAGGATTTCAGTTTTGTTGATGTTAACTTTGAGCCCCATGGCTCGGTAAATTGATGAGACAATGGTAAGGCTGCGTTGGAAGGCATCTGGTGAGTGAGCCACTAGAGCGCAATCATCTGCATATTGGAGTTCCGTTAGGTGTGTCATTGTTGTTTTTGTCACAGACTGGAGGCGCCTAAGGTTGAATAAGTTTCCGTCTAGTCGAAACTGCACTATACAATAAAGATATGTTGCAGATTATAATAAAGTCCCCCCAAAATGATGATATTAAGACAGTTAATGTGATAAAGATATTTCCCGAAAACTTCTGAAAGAAATCGGAATTAGCACAAAGAGAAAAAAATTAAATTCAGCAGACGAGAATTCAAAGTTGAATATAGATTCCTTTAATGAAGGAAATTCAAGATTGCACTTAACTCACCCCAGCAATAATGGACGATCGACTCGGGACATAAAACACTTCACTGCAAAAAAATTAATGAAAAAAGGATGTACTTAGCTTTTAGTATATATGCGCGAAGAATGTTTTGATCCAATGACGTTAGTTCCTCTCTCTCTCTCGTTTTGCAAGAGCTCAGCTGGGGATGACCTTCAACTTGATTTCTCGTCGTGCGTTGTTTTATTCGAGGAATGTTTCACTTCCTGATGTGATTCTTGAATGTTTGTGATGAAAGTCGTTCATTAAACGTTGATATAGATGAAGTACATTACTTCGTATTCTTAAGATGTTTTAATGATGTATGTTGATTGAAGATCCAGTTTCCTCAGTTTATATCTGATTTATAGCTGCTATTCGATGAGTTCATTACTTCGGTAGACGTAGATACTTCCTCGTTATTGTAGATTTATTACTGTTGTAACTGCTAATTATTACAGTTGTAACGGCTGGTTTATAGTTGTAATCGCTGGTTGATATAGTTGTAATCACTGGTTGTTATAGTTGTAATCACTGGTTGTTAAAGTTTTAATCACTGGTTGTTAAAGTTGTAATCACTGGTTGTTAGAGTTGTAATTGCTGCCACCAATTGTTAGTGTGAGAATGTTATAGGCACATATCGTGGTTCTGTCTCATATCTCCTCAATGTGATATATAATTATTAGACTTGTAGGTTACTTCTTAGAATAAGTCAAAGTTTGAGTTAACTTTAAACAATTTATTGTTAGCTCCATCACTGGAGTATGGATGGTTTGGTCGGAAGACCATTCCGTATGAAAAGATGAATAGAACTGCCTTGCAATAGGCTTGCGTCGATAACGTAGTATTAGTTATCTCACCGTTTATTACAAATACACAGAAATATGATCACATTGCCTTATATCCGGAAGTCAGGTGATTCCGGTAGGTGATCAATAGGTTAACAGTTTTTCACGGGAGGCTTGTGACATGTTTACAAGACATATATAAATGTTTACCTATGCAATGATTTAGCTTAGTCTTTTTTCACATCCTGTTATGGCTGACGTCACACTCTAACTCTCCAATGATTCCTTGGGTCTTGGGTTTATAAATATATATATATATATATATATATATATATATATATATATATATATATATATATATATATATATATCTATATATATATATATATATATATATATATATATATTATATATATATTATATATATATTATATATATATAATGTATATATATATATATATATATATATATATATATATATATATATATATATATTATATATATATATATATATATATATATATATATACATGTATATATATATATATATATATATATATATATATATATATATACATATATACATATATATATATATATATATATATATATATATATATATATATATATATATATATATATATATTATGACGAATTGCCATTCTTCCTCTTTGTACATGCATATATTTTATAATTTTATTTTCAACGGTGTACCTTTTCTCTATTTGTGTATTCATCTCTTTTGCTTCAGCGCCATCCCTTGACCGCGCAATCTACTTCCACTTTGTGCTCCTTGCTTTGGTATTTTTACACCTTTCTTTGGATCTTTATTTTCGGGATGAAGTAGGAGTATACTTCCCACCACAAACAGTGACAGTTGTGATTGTTATATTTTATTTTGCTATTCAGTACCGTAAGCTGTAACTAAAGTGTCAATATTTAATTAATGTTGGTGTTTTGATCATTTGTTTTTGTTATTGTGGATTATTTGGTATTATATTGTATATAACTACGTGAGCAGTGTTTCCTTTGTCACCATTTAAGTAATAATGGTTCATGGGTAAAATAATAAGTTAAGGTACGTTGAATTCTCTTAAGACCTGAGATATTCCATCGCAGAGGTGGCAAAATGGGGGTCTGTCCGGGATTGTGACTCTGGAACCATTTAATGAATTTATGTGTGAGGCTTCACTTAATGATTCATCTGTCACAGCTCTGAGAGACTCTGCTTCATCCCAGACAATAATTTCGGCTGCCAGTCAAGACAACTTGAAATACACAAAAGAGTACATAGCAGTAAGTGACTTAACCACAACTACTCTTCTACCCGAGGCTGAGGTGGATATTGCTTCTCCTTATTTTACAGGTAAGGCAAACGTTGCTGTCTTAGATAAACCATTACCTTGTTACCCTATTCAGATGACTAATGGTAATGATCTTGCAGGATCCTCTGTACTTGAACATAAATTGATTGTAACAACACCTGAGGTTGTAATCAAAGATGAGCTCTCCAAAAAGCTTAGATAAAATCTCCCAAGTAATCACTAGATCATCTAGTAAAACGCCCAGCACTAATTTTCCTCCCAAGGTAAAGAATGACAGAATAACAGAGGCTCTGGATTTATTTGATATAAATAAGGACCAGTTTGCTGTACTCCAACAGGAGGATTCAAGTTTGAAAGCACTCAGGGCCAAAGTAGTGGATCCTACTGACAACCCTAAAACTCCGTACTTTTATGTGGAGAAAAGTATTTTGTTTCGCCATTACAAGTCTCCCAAAGCTCCAACATCTAACTCATGGCATGACTGTTTTCAGGTTGGTTTTCCAGAGCCCTTAAGGAAACCCTTGCTTGACCTCGCTCATTCTACAGAGCCCCGACACTATACAAGAAGCTCCCGCGAGACATACGAATAATTGAAGATATTAAGGCTTTCGGGAGTGCTTCGATAGTGACAATCTAACAGTAAGCGAGCAATACACGTTGAGAAATGTTCAATGTTCCCGAATGAACATCATAAAATGACCGTAGAGGTCCTGTAGAGAGTAGGCTTCCCCTGCTGTACAGGACCATATAAGCAGCCCTTAAAATAAGAGGAGTGTAGTATATTTAGGCAAATATTGCCTCAACACAAATCACCATGATTTAGCAGTAATGTCGTACCACAGGTTTTATGACGCACTTGTCAGGCCAATACTTGAATATGTGTATGCACCAGATTGACAATAATCGACGCACCTGGATTGATATTGAATTAATGTCCTTTCTGTGTAAGATATTTACAAAATCTTCAGTAAAACAAAGAATTAGAGAAAACAATCTTAGGGTACTGAACAAAGGTCTTATAATCCTTGTGATAAAACCCGTAACACTAGTACATGCATATGTAATAGTGACATCATGGTTTTTGGTATGCTAGAGGCTGTATACATTAATTATAGCAATTGGGATATGATGCAACAAGTAGAAATTACATGAAAACTTACAAAGGGATGATTAATATATGGCTATGATAGAATCATATTTGTGTGATGCAATTAATACAGACATATGCGAGATATTTAAATTTGTTTGTAATAATTACACACTTCTTTGAGATAATAAAAACATGTTGTCTAATATAACTGATGGTGGATTTTGTAAGATAATTGAAATGAGTTTGTGTAAGAAAATTTACAGTCATCAGTGAGATTATGGATACATGAGATAACTAATAAAGACTTCTTTGAGATAATCAGAAAAAGCTAAGCGGGAAGAAGTGAGGATGCTATCAATTGTAAGACATCAATATGAAGGCAATGTGATAAACTGAAATATCGGGTAAAATGTGTATACATATAAACGTAGATAATAAAGAACATTTACCAATTAGAATACCGAGCAAACTTTCGATGAAATTAAGCAAAA
>NC_090736.1:20317053-20329553 GCF_036898095.1 Palaemon carinicauda | reverse complement strand
TATATTCTGTCGTATTTTTTTTATCAAGACACCTAATAAATTTCATCATATTGAAGCCAAGAAATGGGTGTGCGTTAATTACCTAAAATCTTTTTACATACTTGTATGCTATAACCATAATCTTAAACTCCAAAAACACTTAAGGTAAATTTTTTTTTTTTTTCTAAAGAGTGTTGAACTTAATCAATTGAATGACAGGAGTAATGTAATGCAGGATATATAACAACTCGGGCTGCCTTGCTGTATCTTTTATTGATCTGATTCTGCCTGTAAAGCATGACAATATAAATAGGTATCCCAAACAATTTTCCACCACATTTAACAACCATACATTTAATAACATCACATTTGATATATAATACATTAACAATAATACATAGTAATAGTGCAATGAATAATAATGCAAAATGAACAGTACACGACAAATGCATACCCGCTCAACTTACAATGTGACCGCCCATTCTTAGCCATGGTAATTAATTGAATACGCCATCCGTCTATACACTGCCACCGACACTTGTCAGTCATAACACCGTCCTGCACTGCTTCCCCGCACCAACAAAGAACTTGCTTGAAGGATTTTCAGTATCAGACCATTATAATTTCTCGTGCCCGTATCCTCATTATGTCCCCGAATACAATGACAATACGAACATTAATGCAAAGTTTACTAATAAAATTTCATAAAAAATGCAGAACCAGCTAATTATAATTTACACAAAAAGTAACACTGCATCCTATGACACGAAGGATATGTCAATCACGAATGACAATTACACTACAATAATCACAACAATGAAAACTGAGGCGGTGAAAAGTACAACTAAGAAAATCCCAAGGACGGGAGAATTTTGCGACAGTCTCCTATCCTTGGAACAATCCGACAGTACTACAAATGCCGCTTCTAACTAAAGCAACATGTTCTCAGTAATTTCGAATTGTCCAAAAGTTACAATATTACCAAATACAATTCCCAATATTTATCCAACTTAACATGTACATGAATTACATTAACCAGAATATTACCACAACCACATAAATACAAACTATTATGATGATGATCATAATATACTCCCCCCACAACAGATTAATGCCACTTAAGTCTACTGTTCTTCCACCGGAAGTATCACCACTAATTTATGCACCGATCTGGTCATTAGTTTATCAGGTTCTCCCAAATACCGATTTCCAAACTTATTTATCTTATATCTGAGTACCACATCCCTTGTTTTTCCATCTCTTCCCTGCATCCCTTCTACCACTTGTGCTAGTTTCCATTCTCCTCTCAATGCATTTTGGTCATTAACAAGTACAATATCACCCTTCATTACACTTCTTACATTGACATGCCATTTTTGTCTTACAATAAGAGTTGGAAAATAATTTTTCATCCATTTATTCCAAAACAAATCTACTATTTTCATCTTAAATGCATATGACTTATTAAAATTAACTCTCTCATTCCAAAATCCACAAGGAGCTTCGATGGTAGATCGACCCAATAGTAAATCATTAGGTCTTAACACAGTCCCTTCGGTAAAGTTTTCCCCTGGTTTAAACCCAATAGGCCGTTCATTCAACATATTGGCAACTTCATACATTACAGATTGTAGTTCCCCAAAAGATATGACTGATTCACCTATGATTCTGGTGAGTGACCTCTTCACCAGTCTAATTAACGACTCGCTACAAGCGTTTTCCCATGGGGCATCAGCAGATTTATTAAATACCCAGGTTAAACCTTCAAATTTTCCAAAGTTAAACACTAAACCTTTATTCCACTGAGTAACCATTTCTCTCAACTCCTTGTTAGCAGACACCAACTGCGTACCATTATCACTGTAAAGCTTCTTTGGAAATCCTCTTAGACATGTGAACCTTTTCAGTACAGTAAGAAAGGTTTGAGTATCATAACCCTCAGAAATGTCCAAATGTACAGCCCTTGTAACCATGCAATTAAAAATTACTCCAAATATTTTCCTTTTCACTCTTCTTTTTACAGTATCACAAACCCAGAAAGGGCCAAAAAGATCTAGGCTAACATTATGCCATGGAGGACATGGTTCAAGTCTCTCTTTTGGCAACTCTCCCATAGCTTGTGATGTACAGATCTTGTCAATTCTTCGACATACTACACACTGTTTTCTAATAGATTTCATTGTTTTCCTTGCTCCCAATATCCAATATTTCACTTGAGCTCTAGCAAGACTTGATTCAACTCCACTGTGATCCTTTTGATGTATGTGAGACAGGTATATTAAAGAGAATGGGTGCTTTGATGGGAGAAGTATAAACTGATTCTGATCCCAATTGTCCTTCAACCATTTGGACATCCTGCTACCCACGGTGACTATGCCATCCTCTCTCGAAACTGGTCCTAAACGTCTATACCTCTTTTCCCAGTCTTGTGGCAAACTTGCTTGAGCGTTTTTGACGAAATACAACTCAGCTTGCTGTATCTCTTCTGTACTAGGATCGCACAATATAGCCTTAAACGATTTTTTCTTTATTGCACTAATAATTCTAGCCATCACTGATAACAGTCTTTTCATATTGCTAAATCTTTGGATATCAATCACCTGGCTACTTGAATTAATTTCTCCTTCATTTAAGGCCACTCTTGCGAAAACAACATCAGGAAGATCCGATACTGTACTCTGTTTTACAGGCCATTCCGAGGAATCTTGATACAGGAATTCTGGACCCTTTTGCCAAACAGATTCTGTATCTAATTCTCTGGGGTTACATTTCCTAGTAGTCAAATCAGCGTTGTTTTCCTTGGAAGATACCCAAAACCATTCTATGGGTTCAGTTTTGGACTGAATTTCTGCAACCCTAATTCCAACAAAGGAATTAAACTGGTGGGATTCCTTCTGGATCTGTGCTCTTACTATCTCACTGTCAGTGATGTGGATTACCTTAGAGAATTTGTATCTCATATTGATTTCAACGGTTGCCCTCAATCTCGATGCTAAAACAGCAGCACACAGTTCTAATCGTGGTATACTGATTTGTTTCATAGGCGCTATTCTATTCTTTGAACAAAGAAGGTTTACATAATAATTACCATCTTGCTTTTCCCATCTAACATATGCTACAGCTCCATACGCTTTTATACTACTATCACAAAAAATGATCAACTCTGGGTCTTTAATTACGTCTGCAGGCCTTACACACCTACTAAAACAGATATTTTCAATTTCAAACATTTCCCTAAACAAATTTTTAGCTTCAGAGTATAAGGTATCACTAATAGGATCATCCCATCCCCTTGAATGTCCCTCATTAATTTCTACAATGATAGAACGCATCAATAACTTTGTCTTCAGTGTGAATGGTGTTAAGAGTCCCAAAGGATCATACAGCTTTGCAAATTGTGATAGTACACTTCTCTTAGTCAACAGAGGTGGCATACAACTCTCAAAATTATCACAGTTCACATCCGACTCTATTCTACCTTCACAGGTTTTTTTTTGAGAAATTGAGTTTGACCCTATATGAGAAAGTATCCAGTTTAGGTTTCCAACTTAAACCCAAAACCTTTTCCTGTTCAGTATTTAAAACCCTAGCATTATTATCCTTATCCTCTCCCGATAAAACCCAGTATTTAATCTGAAATCCTCCCAATCTTAATACTTCTTCTACTTCTTTAATCCTTTTCATTGCACAATCCTTCGAGTTAACACTACTGATGATGTCATCAACATAAGAGTCCTCTACTATCATCTTGGATGCTAGCGGAAAGCAATTATTAATTTCTGCAGTTTTACGAAGTGCCATCATTGCAATAGATCCTGAGGGTTTATCCCCAAATGTAACAGTCTTCAATTTATAATGACTAGGATCTCTTTCTAACTCAAAGTTTCTCCATCAAAACCTGTGAGTATGCATATCCTCTTCTGAAAGTTTTACAGTATTGTACATCTTTTTAATATCACCAACCACGCCTATCTTTCCTTCCCTGAATCGTAATAGTATTCCCAATAGGTTATTAATTACATCAGGTCCCTTTGCAAGTAGGTCATTCAGAGATATTCCTTGATATGATGCTGCAGCATCAAATACTATTCTCACTGGGGTTGATGAGGAATCTGTTTTATAAACTGCATGGTGGGGTAAGTAGAAGATTGGACCCTTATAATCCAGCTCTGACTTCAATAATTTTTCCGCTACCCCTCGATCCAACATGTCTTGAATTTGTTCTTGATATTTTGTGCATTGTGTTGCTCCCAGCCTTTTCAGTCTCTTTTCGGTAGCCTTCAATCTAGCATAAGCCATTGGAAAATTATTTGGCAGTTTAGAAGGGTCAGAAATCCAAGGATACTTAGATATCCAGCACATGTTTTCTTCATCATAAGTTAATCCATCTTCAATGAGTTTGAGTTCTCTCTCTTCCCTAATAGTTAAATTTCCCTTTACTGAACATTCTCCGCATTTGCAACCTCCACATTTTGGGATACACTCCGTTCCCAAACTTTCATCCAAGAAATAATTCTCCACTAATTTACCCACATTTGGTTTAGCCCTGAAATGCCAATCAGCAGTGTCATCGTAGCTTATATGATTAATTTGAACACAGTACTTCTTTTCACCTTCCTTCTCATCAAATCTACCCCTAATGCAGAGTCCAAAATCATTGGACAATAATTGAATATTATCTACTGTTTTTATGACTTGTGGCAATAAAGTACAGTAATCTGATCCTATTAGCAGCTCTATACGTCCCTCTGGCCTTTGAAGGTGTTTCTCCTGTACTCCCAGTTTCCTTGCTATTTCTCCCAAATCCATATGATGATGAACAGCAGTTATTTCAGACACGCCACAAACTTCTATAAGTTTTTCTATTCCTGCTTGATCCTTTAATGATACTTCATAAACACAACTATCCAACTCCTCTGTGTGATCACCAACTTTAGTCATAGATAATTGTATAGGAATACCTTTGAGTCCTAGTTTCCTTGCCATTCTAAATGTAATTAAACTAATGTTACTTCCTGCATCATACAACGTGGGGATAGACTTCCCTTCACTGTTAACAAACCCAGTCATCAGAATTGCACCTTTTTTACTTAAATAGTTACTTGTGGCATCAATTGTTGAATTATTTGGATTGTTAAATAGTGTGTGTAAACTTGAATGATGATGTTTACCACACACCTCACCATTTACTTTTACCCTACATGGAAATCTTTTCTCACAATTTCTGGAGAAATGTCCCGTTCGGAGACAGGCGTAGCAAACTCCCTTTTTTCTTAAAAAGTCCATCTGATTTTCAGCTGACCATTGCTTAAATGTCATACAATCCTTCAATTCATGAGATTCACTATCATGGACAGGACAATTTTTTCTTATCTGATCACTGTTATACCTTGTTCTATTAATTCCACCTATATTTTTTCCTTCGCTAATGTGATATAAACTGGTTAAACATTCAGACAATTGATTTTGAAGTTTCTCTTGTCCTATAGTCAACAATTTTATAGCTTCTGCTAATTCCTTTTCCTTATCAAATTCCCTTTCCACAGTATGTACTGTTACCTTAGTCGCACCACTTCTTGAATTATCTTGTAAATACTCCAGAGCTTTGCGATGATCTGTCAGAAATGTAACCAAATTCTTAAATTTGTCCGAATTTAATTCCTGCACTTTAATGGCCCATTCTCTTTTTAACACCGACGGCAGCAATCTTTCTACTTGGGTAAGTACAGTAGTATTCTCCAGTTCTGTAGTCAAGTTTAAATTACTTACATCTAACCACACCTTTTCTACTGTATTGATTAGATTAATTAACTTTCTGTCATCACTATCATTAAGCGGTTTATATGCCCTTATATCTCCTAATATCGCATCGATCAGTTTTCCTTCATTACCGTATGCTTCATTTAGTCTATCCCACATTCGTTTATAATCATCTATATCCTCCACAAGCCTCCTCGGTTCCCCTTCTAATGATATTCTAAGTACGTACGGGTCTTTCCCATGTTGTGACACAACTAGTCTTTCATAATCTCTTACAAAGGCAGGAAATGCTCTCACTGAACCACTAAATTTGGGAGGCTCAAGTTTTTTCAAGGCAAGCACAGTATTATTTTTCACTTTTGTCTTTCCCTTTATCACGCCAAGTAATGAATATTTTATAGTTTCCAATTCCTGTATATATTCCTCATATTCCTGACAAGATTCGCCAACCTTTAATTGTTCTATCATTTGTTCATTGATAACATCAACCTTTTCGAAACACTCACTAACCTCAGTGTACAACACTTCCAATGTTTCTATCGAGTCTCCTCTTCTCTGTGCATCCTTGAATAATCCAACCTTCCGATTGAACCTCCTCTTGGCTGTGGTGCGTTCCCTCTTCAGTTCCTCCATGGCTGCTCTGCGATATTGCTGAATTGTAATGCAGGATATATAACAACTCGGGCTGCCTTGCTGTATCTTTTATTGATCTGATTCTGCCTGTAAAGCATGACAATATAAATAGGTATCCCAAACAATTTTCCACCACATTTAACAACCATACATTTAATAACATCACATTTGATATATAATACATTAACAATAATACATAGTAATAGTGCAATGAATAATAATGCAAAATGAACAGTACACGACAAATGCATACCCGCTCAACTTACAATGTGACCGCCCATTCTTAGCCATGGTAATTAATTGAATACGCCATCCGTCTATACACTGCCACCGACACTTGTCAGTCATAACACCGTCCTGCACTGCTCCCCCGCACCAACAAAGAACTTGCTTGAAGGATTTTCAGTATCAGACCATTATAATTTCTCGTGCCCGTATCCTCATTATGTCCCCGAATACAATGACAATACGAACATTAATGCAAAGTTTACTAATAAAATTTCATAAAAAATGCAGAACCAGCTAATTATAATTTACACAAAAAGTAACACTGCATCCTATGACACGAAGGATATGTCAATCACGAATGGCAATTACACTACAATAATCACAACAATGAAAACTGAGGCGGTGAAAAGTACAACTAAGAAAATCCCAAGGACGGGAGAATTTTGCGACAGTCTCCTATCCTTGGAACAATCCGACAGTACTACAAATGCCGCTTCTAACTAAAGCAACATGTTCTCAGTAATTTCGAATTGTCCAAAAGTTACAATATTACCAAATACAATTCCCAATATTTATCCAACTTAACATGTACATGAATTACATTAACCAGAATATTACCACAACCACATAAATACAAACTATTATGATGATGATCATAATATAAGTAATGAGCATTAATATATTCATAGTAAAATAAAAATTCGTCTCATTACATATTAATAATAATAATAATAATAATAATAATAATAATAATAATAATAATAATAATACCTTCAAATCACACTGAATTTACTTATAGCCCCATTGATAATTAATATTTTCCTCAAATCAATGCTGGAAGTAATATTTAATTACGTTACAGTGAATACTCATAGAAATAAAAAAAGACCAATTGCGAGGTTAACATCAATAAGTACATAGCTTCTCTTCGCAGTCAAAACAGGAACAATGAGTTATTGTTATCTGTGGAAACTACCGAATGTCTGCTCTGTCATCAAAATAAAAGAAATATTTACAGCAATAGAAATGCTATGAAAAGAACGATGCGTACAACTCAGCGAAAGGTTTAAAGGCCGCTCATGAATGGCAGAGGCAAAGAACAGCGACATTGCCCGAGCAAGCAGAACAAGGCCCTAGACACTAACCATTTATTGTATGATCTGCGCCCAAGCCCCCACTCCATCCAACCTAGGACCAAGGAGGGCCAGGCAATGGCTGCTGATGACTCAGCAGATAGACATGTAGGCTCTCACAATCACCCCCCAACCTTAGCTCACAAGGATGGTAAGGTTGCAGACCAGAGGAACTAACGAGTCTGAGAGGGACTTTAACCCCCGACTGGCAAGCACCAGGCAGAGACGTTACCAATCCAGACCACAAAAGCCCTAAAAGGAAATTTCCGTATTATTTGTTTACAACGGAATATTATACATTCCGGATGAGAAAATAAACATGAATGCCCTCTAGAACATGTTTTGAATATCTTTCGAATGGTGTCGGGAATGTTTACCCCATCGAAGACTTTTTCTTCCTAGTATACAATTGTTTTGACGGATATATTCACGACAGTTTTTTTCTTTTCTCTCTCTCTCTCTCTCTGAACTCGGTCATCTCTAATTGTTAGGAACACGACCATCTGTTCCCTGATCAAAGGAAGAGAGAGAGAGAGAGAGAGAGAGAGAGAGAGAGAGAGAGAGAGAGAGAGATGAGGGTTGTGGTATGGGTGGTTTATATCATGATCATATTCCCATGCTTTCTTTGGTGTTTTGTCGCTTACCTTTCTTGATAAATACTTTTGCCAAATGAATTTATTTAAATGTTCATTGGCTCCTTTTTCTTTTTTCTCGTGTATCTCCTTGCATTCGGTGAGAGAGAGAGAGAGAGAGAGAGAGAGAGAGATTTTCCGACATATCCCAAAGGACATTCTGACTAAACAAAGAATCCCCGGATACCCGTGCCGGGTACATTCAGTTTACATTATGTAGACCGTTTCCTTCAACGCGGCCACAAGACAATGTTGTTGTTGAGATGTGTAAAGCCCTAGAGCCTTAATAACACTCACTTTTCCCATTCTCCTTATTGAATATACAAACGGAAACCAACACCAGCGATGTTATCCAAACAATGGCAACCCATAAACTGAGCTTGGTCTTGCATTATTTATGCCGGAGCACACACCGGTTTCCGATTATTATGAATCCGGACAATGTTGCGGTGGAATGGTATCACAGTCTAACAAAATTTTAGATTAATGGAGTTTAATTATTGATTTTAAGGGCATTGACTGTAATCCTTAAGATTCTGGGCGTAATGGAACAAATCTCAGCCAGCGACGCTCTGTCCACCATCAATATATGCCGGACTCAGGTGGCATACAAGTTCCCGTAGCTAATAAAGAAATAACCTTTTCGTGACTGAGTATAATGATAAAAATTTTCCAACCTCCATACATACTCCTTGGAAAATCTTGGATGTATATATATAAATATATATATATATATATATATATATATATATATATATATATATATATATATATATATATATATGTGTGTGTGTGTGTGTGTGTGTGTGTGTTTGTGTGGGTGTGTGTGTGTATGTATGTTTGTATGTATATAGATATATCATATATAATATATAAGTATATGTATATATGTGTTTGTGTGTTTAAGAGTTAGTGTGTGAATGACAATACATCTTGTATGTATTTACAGGTGCAATTATATTACTATACATATTTGAAAGAAAATTTCTTTTATCAAACAATGAATACAGCTAAACCTACGTTTCCTGTTAAAATATTGTTATTCATAATCATTAAAAAAAAAAAATCCTGGAAAAAAGGATGGGGTTATTCCCCGTCTTAACGCATAATGCAAACTTCTGCAACGGTCCTACTGATTTGCTCCTGTTCGTGTGAGGGCCCCGTAAAAAGAGTCTAAAATGCTCCTCTCCCAATCAAGGCAAACTGATTTATGAAGTGAAACGCAGTAGTCTCTCTCTCTCTCTCTCTCTCTCTCTCTCTCTCTCTCTCTCTCTCTCTCTCCAATTCCTCTTACCGACGTCGTTAACCCACCGTCTTAAGATCTCTCAGAAATAAGAGTATTTCTTTCCTGCGTTCATTTCCCCTCACCGATAACTTTCAGTCCTCATCCCTTCCCATTAATTATGTTGGCAAGTAGCCCCATTTCTCCCCATTTCTCTCCTTCCCCATTAAAAGAGGTTCAGGGAGGCTAGAGTGCCAAATTACTATTGTAATTTTTTTTGCTTTCAAGCACGACCCCTATTGATTAGTTATTACCTCATTTACAGGGTGGGGAATCGATAGTGCTTGCAAAGGAGAAAATTCTCCTTTGTAGACTTGCTTGGGGTTGGTCTTCTGAGACAGCGTGTCTAGGTCCATTCATAACATGTGGTGAATGAATGTTACAGCACCAGTCAGAAACTAACATTTTGACATTTTATCGACTTTTTCTCGTAACACACACACACACGCACACACACACACACACACACACACACACACATATATATATATATATATATATATATATATATATATATATATATACATCTCTTTCTAAGCAGAGATACCTCAACGTGGTGAAAAGGTTTGCTTATTGTCATGATCAGCAAAGCTGTACTAGTCAGGGCCACCCATACTAGGTTGTTGTGCAGTGAATGATCAGACGAAAATCTCCAACCCTCACCAATCCGCCCTGGCCAGCATGGGGAGGAAAACAGGTCAAGCCCCAGGCAAGAACAGACATGTCTGAGGCCTTTGTCCTGCATAGGACTAGAAACAGCTGCCTTTGTTGTTGTGCTGTCGTTAATACTGCACGCGCGCACACACATACACACACACACACACACACACACACACATATATATATATATATATATATATATGTATGTATATATATATATATATATATATATATATATATATATATATATATATATATATATATATATATATATATGATTATCCTAACGTGATCTCGTATTGAACTCCCAATGAGTATAACCATAACTAAGACTCCCTTGATTCTTCCAGGTTAATATTCTCCAAAGCATACTACTGTAATTATTAGTCATTACCAAAGTTATACTTGCTATTAAAAAATGGATAAGACTGAAATGAGTATAGTAAATAATGTGTAGCACATGATACTTAAAACATTTATTAAGTTACAAATACATAAAGCAAAATATTTTGCATAAGATCAATATTTAGAAATTTGTATATGAATGAACAATAAACAAAAAAGAAGGTATGTCCCCCTTCCGAGTGACTCTAATGTCATTACCTGCATCAGCCGAAGAGAGATTATACCAGGAAATGTTTGTTTGATGAATCAAGAACACTTACTGATGATAGCCTTCGCGGAATTGGCAAATCATGCAAATTTTGGTGTGTCAATATAGGCCCCAGACCAAAGGCAGTGCAACACAAGAAGAGCTGCGATAAACAAAACACACGCATATATATATATATATATATATATATATATATATATATATATATATATATATATATATATATATATATATATATTTAAATATATGTGTGTGTACATATACAGACATGATAAATATTGCACATTTAGACGTGTTTTTCATATTCAAATAAGCCATTTATTTTTTATACATTAATGTCTGGATTCTCTTAACGACCTCGAGATCAGAGCCCCATGCGAAATCATTCTATTTACAAAATATCTCAAACCTGTGATTTTGCTTTCATTTTGATGCCTTGGGGAAAACTCAATTCTGTCCTAAGTACGTACTGTATATAACCTTTATTTATTGTATCTGGATTGTCATTGAACATCTTAGTTTTACTCATATTTATTTTCAGTCCCACATTTCTGCTTTCTCTATTTAGATATTCTGTCACCTGTTGCAATTCCTTACACGATTCACCAAATAGAACTATGTTATATGCAAATTTTATATTGTTAGGGTATTCCCTATTAATGTTATTTCCTACATCATCCCATTCTAAATTCTTAAGTACCTCTAGGCACGCTGTGAATGATTTAGGAGAGATTAGATCTCCCTGCCTAACTCCATTCGCTATGAGAATTTTCTCACTATCTTATGTAGTTTTAGTATTTTTCTTACATAAGATTCATCTATTGGTTGTTTTTCATGGGATTTCATTACTGCTGAAGTTTTGACATAATGAAAAGCTTGTGTGTCATACTATTTTGATTTTTTCAGTACCTGGTTAATTACAGGGATATAGTTAGTTGCTGAATAACCACTTCTAAAGCTTGTCTGTTCTCTTGTTTGATTAAAATCTAGGTGTCTTTCTAATCCGGGTAATACGATCTCTGTAAATATAGCATATATTACTGAGAGTAAACTTGTTGGACGATGATTTTTCAAGTAATATGTGTAATTTTCTTCGTGAATTGGTATAATGATAAAGTTTTTCCAAGCTGTATACCTACAACTTGGATATATATATATATATATATATATATATATATATATATATATATATATATATATACATATATATGTACATAAATATATATATACATATATATATATATATATATATATATATATATATATATATATATATATATATATATATATATATACATATATATGTACATAAATATATATATATATATATATATATATATATATATATATATATATATATACATATATATATACATAAATATATATATATATATATATATATATATATATATACATAAATATATATATATATATATATATATATATATATATATATATTTATATATATTATATATGTATATCATAAACATATATATACATAATATCTATGTGTATATATATATATATATATATATATATATATATATATATATATATATATATATATATATCATAAACAT
>NC_090736.1:20307053-20312053 GCF_036898095.1 Palaemon carinicauda | reverse complement strand
GGTTTACCTACATGATTTTACGCACATCATGTATCATCAGTCGCGATTTTTACCCGCCGTCACACATAAAAATAGATAGGCAAATAGATCAAGACACACATTTATATATATATATATAAATAAATATATATATATATATATATATATATATATATATATATATATATATGTATATATATATATATATATATATAGTATATACACATATATGTATGTATACGTACATATGGGTATGTACATATAACTCTTTCTCTTTTACTCCTCTTCTGTATCCTCATACCTGTTGGGTAAGGTAATGAACTATACCTGTAATGCTAAATTTAACCGCATCTACAGATGTAGCAAGCGTTTACTTCTTCTTTTGAATCTTTCTGTTTCCATAATCTACTATAGCTTATAGAACCAACTAAGATCATTCATATATTCTGTGTCCTGTAATATTCTTTAATAAATTGATGGAGATAGACAATCTTGATGTTAAAAGTTAGGAGAAGTTAATCGGTTATATATTCTAGCCACATAATCTTTGTTGATAACGTTCATGAAATAAATGAACGAATAATGGAGAAAAATCCTTCTATTGTAAAGGATAAAGCCCATTGTTGTGAAAAAAAAGATGGAAAAAGTCATAGGCACCATTTCGGAAATATATACAAAGAGCAATTGAAATGTTTAAAAAGCGGCAAGGGTTGATATATTTAGATTCAGTGGCCTTTATGACAAAAATAAATTTATACTAACCATTGAATAGAACAAAAGATTATGGATGTGCAAGAGAGAGAGAGAGAGAGAGAGAGAGAGAGAGAGAGAGAGAGAGAGAGAGAGAGAGAGAGAGAGAGAGAGAGAGAGAGAGAAAGTTATGAAAAGCCAACCCACAGAGAGCAATACAAATAGAAAAGGTAGGTAAAAATAGTTACCCCTCATAAGACCATGGAGAGAAAGCATATTACGTAAAATATTGTTTACTATTTGTAAAAAAAAAAAAATAAAAATCCACCGTATCTCGTATCAATATAGATACCTAAAAGGATAGCCAGTTCCTTGTGATGCGCAGTTACTATCTAACTAAGGCAAGTGACCCCTGCTGGTCCATACTAATTCTATTAAGATAAACCGCCAGGCATCTGGACTAAAAGTCGAAGAGACAGTTAGTCCATCACCTTAAATCAAATTCGTCACCCTGCTACCATAAATTGAAAATAAAATACATTTGAGAAATATAATAAAGTTGACTAATTATGGATATCACGGATTGGAAAAAAAAAAATAGTTCTTAATCAATGAAAACATATTTTCTATTTCAGACTGAAAAGAGAGAAATTCTAAAAGAAAATATGCTATTATAAAAGTAAATTTTAAGAAAACGCTAAGAAACAACTCAATATTTCCCGAGTCCACAAATTTGTCTTGGCAATTTTCATATTCAGTTTAAGAATGAGTAGTGTAGACACAGCGGTTTTTATAGTCATTTTAGAAATGAAATTTTCTACCTTCATGCTTCGACCTAGCCATACGAGAGTTCAAAATGTTAACTTAGTTATTTTGAAAGTAAATATTAAAGATCATTATCGTGAAATCCAAAATCAACTTCTGGTTATAGAATACTTCAGAAAGTAAGTTAAGATGATAATAATGGCTTAGCTATATGATGACGTGGGACTTAGAGATAATGATATAACTTCGTTATTATAAGTAGTCACATAATTGCCTAATAAGTAATACAATTTACGTACAATTTTTTAATTCATAAGAACAGTCAATGATGTCCTATGTTAATGCAAATACGTCATTAGGAGTCTCTTATACATCTCCGGTATCACTCGCCATTCCTAACTTCAACTGGTTTCATTGTTCTTCAGACGGTGTAATTGGCTACTTGAAGATCTTGAAACCCTTCAATACTGAAAACAATCCTTCATATATATATATATATATATATATATATATATATATATATATATATATATATATATATATATATATACATACATATACTGTATATAGATATATAAGCCATATATTTTACTCGTCCTAATATCTGGATTCTCTCTACCTAGGGATCAGAGACCCAAGATGGAATTAATTCAAAGATAATAGCTTCTGGTCGGCCGGGGAATCGAACCCGGCCCCAAGAAACCGATGTTCCATTGACTTAGCAACTCAGCCACGTCTAAATGTCCAACATTTATCATATATATATATATATATATATATATATATATATATATATATATATATATATATATATGTATATATATATATATATATATATATATATATATATGTGTGTGTGTGTGTGTGTAAATAGATAAAATATACATATACTGTATATGTATGTTGTATACTGTATATGTATGTACATATGGGGCTCTTGGAACATCAGTAAAAATGATATATTAAACATTACATTTTATTATTTCTTATAAATAAGAATAAAATGAAGAATATTATTGCATATTTATTATCTATTTTCCGTAAAGCATGATTAATAAATAGAGTACAGTCGATAAGCTTTTATATTGTATATTATAGTATATCTTATAAGCTGCTTGTGAGAATTTTCCTTTTGTAATTATAGATATGCACACACTCGCTCACAGATTCAACATGTCCCAACTCCTCCCCTTTACCTCTCGGTATAACCCTCTCACCAGGTTGTGACTACTCTCTCTCCCCCTACCCAACACACAGGAAGAGACCTAGTAGTTATACGTCTGGCAATGCCTCTGAGCGTGACTGTAAATATATATATATATATATATATATATATATATATATATATATATATATATATATATATATATATATATATATATATATATATATATTATATCATCATCATCTCCTCCTACGCCTATTGACGCAAAGGGCCTCGGTTAGATTTTGCCAGTCGTCTCTATCTTGAGCTTTAGATTCAATACTTCTCCATTCATCATATACTTTGCGCTTCATAGTCCTCAGCCTTGTAGGCCTGGGTCTTCCAACTCTTCTTGTGCTTTGTGGAGCCCAGCTGAACGTTTGGTGAACTAATCTCTCCTGGGGAGTGCGAAGAGCATGCCTAAACCATCTCCATCTACCCCCCATCATAATCTCATCCACATATGGCACTCGATTAATCTCTCGTATAGTTTCAATACTAATCCTGTCCTGCCATTAAGTTCCCAATATCCTTCTGAGGGCTTTGTTTTCATATCTACTAAATCTATTGGTGATTGTTTCAGTGACATACCATGACTCATGTCTATAGAGTAACACCCATCTCACTAAATTGATATGTAGTCTGATTTTTATATGTAATTTCAGGCGATTTGATTTCCAAATTGTATTTGTATACATACATACATACATATATATATATATATATATATATATATATATATACATATATATATATATATATATATATATATATATAGATATATATATATATATATATATATATATATATATATATATATATATATATATATATATATTATATATATACATACATGTACATTTTATATATATATATATATATATAGATAGATGTATATATAAATATATATATATATATATATATATATATATATACATATATATATATATATATATATATATATATACATATATATATATATATAGATATAGATATATATATATATATATATATATATATATATATATATATATATATATATATATATTATATATATATATATGTAGATATATATATATCTACATATATATCTATCTATATATATATATATATATATATATATAAATATGTATATTATATATACACACACATATATATATATATATATATATATATATATATATATATATATATATATATATATATAGCCAGAAATAGGATTTGGTAAAGGAAGTTACAATATTTCTAATGGACAATTAAATATAAAAATAATTACCGTAGTGGAAATTAATAGCCGTATACTTTAAGGAAAACCGAGATATTATGAGATTATTGTTCTCTATCAAGTTGTGGTTTAGTATAAATAAGTTATATTAACCTTTATTAAGAATTATAAGAATAATAAACCTTTTTAACCAAAGTAAACATAAATTCTTAATAAAACATATAATTTAGACTTCAAAATTCGAAAGGTGACCAAATAAAAAATGAGAATAAAATTTTCGAGGAATCAACGATATGTAAATCCCTTAATATCATCTTGTTTTATTTTTCTCTCTCAATAACTCTCATGGATTAGTAAACAAAAATTTCTTATCGTCAAAGAGTCAAGTATTTTGGAAAATATTGGCCTTCAGCGGAAAAGTCAGGTTTTATGCATATTAAGCTATATTTTCTTTTAATTAACGTGTCAGGTAACTTTTAAAATGTTGGCTTCCAGTGGAAAAGAAAAAGTGTTCAAGATATAGATCAAACAACTGAAAAGTAAACGAAATTATTAGTCAGACCATTATCAGAAAATATAATACATTGATCACTGACTTACTCTGAAAACCGATCATGCTGGTTTTTTCCTCTCCTTTGTTACATTTTGATTTTCTTAGCAGTTCTATTAGAAGTTCATTGAATATTAAATACTCTTCTTATATCATTCTGGACATTATCACGAATAAAGGTGATTACTTTATATTAATCTGAATGTTTGATTTCTTTGAAATATGTTCCTTTCACATATCAATCATAATAACATTGTCTCATAGAGTATCAAGTTTGAATTCAAGATGGATTTCGATATGGATTTATAAATTATCAAACTGGGCCTTTCCGTTCTGTCTATATCATGTACAGTATATTACATGTCCTTCAATCCATTTACTTTAATTTGAAATCTATAGAATAGCCCTAGTTAAGAGATTTTGAATAATTTTAACGTATACCAAACGATAATTTTCACAATAACAATTTGTTAACCTAGTTCTTAATTCTAACAATGCATAGTATACATGAACTTATAAAATGATTTTAAAACTAATGTCGTCTGCATCGACAAAGAGAGCCCCTATTATACCCAATTGTTATATGA
>NC_090736.1:20299553-20302053 GCF_036898095.1 Palaemon carinicauda | reverse complement strand
TAAAGCTAAAGTTAACCAATATAAACAAAAAAAATGCTTTTATTCAATATCTGGCTTCCAAACTTGCATATTGCACATTTCGTGAAAAGAGAATCCTAAAATATAAGACAAAAGTAAGTTACTCTTACATTTAAAAAAAATTATACTATATCAAATAAAAGTGGCTCCTTTCTTCCATTCATTAAAATCTGAACATAAGAGGACGGTAATGAAAACGGAGTGAAGGAAAAAAAAAGGAAATCTTCAAAAGCCAAAAATGGAGAGACAAGAGCTTTCAACCATACGTTAATAGAGACACCGTGTCTTTTCCAGGTCTCTCCTTGATACTTGTGAATATATAATCCTTTGACAGATGAAGAGACTTGTCGTATTTGCTGCCTCAGTTCTCTCTCTCTCTCTCTCTCTCTCTCTCTCTCTCTCTCTCTCTCTCTCTCTCTCTCTCTCTCTCTCTCTCTCTCTCTCTTATAGAACTGAAGAAATATACAAGTAAAGATTCACTTGTATATCTACATATATAAATACACATACTATATATATATATATATATATATATATATATATATATATATATATACATATGTATGTATATATATATATATATATATATATATATATATATATATATATATATATATATATATATATATATAAATATATATATATACTGTATATATATAAACTGTATATATACATACATATATATATATATATATATATATATATATATATATATATACATATATATATATATATATATATATATATATTTATATGTGTGTGTGTGTGTGTTTGTGTGTTTGCATATATATATATATATATATATATATATATATATATATATATATATATATATATATATATATATATATATATTTAGGCATCCATGCAGAAATGTATGTTAACACATGTATTTTCATGTACCAGATGTCAGCGCATGAGCCCACGTCACACCATATGTGTGGTGATCTAAACAGAACCTACTGTAATTGTATATATATATATATATATATATATATATATATATATATATATATATATATATATATATATATATATATATATATATACACTGTATATATATGCACACACATGTGTGTGTAGTGTCGTAAAATAAAAGACAAAACCTCTCCGGACAAACGTTCTCCATTTAGGTTTTGATAAAGATTCAAAACAGCAATTGCGTTTATCTATATAATATGAGGCGCCATCGTGTGTTTTGAACCCTCATTATACGTGGTTCTTCATCGGGGCTACAATGATTGAATACAGAAATATATGGAAACTAATTGTTTAACAAGTATTGATAAATGAAAACATTAAAATTCCTTTAAATGTGAAATTCAAAGTGTGTATGTGGTTGTTTATGTGTACATAATTATGTGTGATGTTCATATGTTCCTAAGAATTCCTGACTAGTACAGTGGTAACGTGTTTGCCTTGCATTCGCATA
This sequence comes from Palaemon carinicauda, assembly GCF_036898095.1. NCBI lineage: Eukaryota > Metazoa > Arthropoda > Malacostraca > Decapoda > Palaemonidae > Palaemon > Palaemon carinicauda. The sequence goes on along the minus strand of NC_090736.1, from coordinate 20,300,603 downwards.
GCAGCAGATCGATCCCAGCCTGGGACCATGAGTTTAAGCTGTTTACTGGGGAGTTCACTGCTGTGGTTAGGCACCACAGTGGGGTGTTGGGTTTGCCTGGCTGACGTTCTGGTGAGCATCTATTCTGATGAAATTGGAACTTAAACCAGACACTTTTACCCTTCAATATAGCAATTACAAGTAGATATCGCTCATGATGAACCGAAAATTTCATTTGTACCAGTAATCGAAATATGCAGTAGGAAGATCCTTCAATTCTGAGCAATGGAACCCCTGACGATCACAGGTGACCTGAGTTGAGAGACAGCTCTGACCCTACCAATAAAAATGAGTTAGACCTGGTGCGCTCTCCGAAATCAATCATTGGGAAGGGCTGGTGGTATGGTGAAGGATCGGGAGTGGGAGTTTGGGGTGAGGATGATGATGGCCATGTCTCCCTTCTGTTCCATGGCTGATGACAACAAATAAGCTCACATGCAAGAAACAATGGACGAGGCTTGTTCGCGAATGCGATCACAAAAGAATTTTTTAAACTTTTTTTTTCTTATCTGATATCGATAAGATTCTTTCGCAAAAATTTCTCATCAGATAATTTTCTTATTCCTTTCCTACTTCTCATTCTCTTTCATTTATTTCTCTCTCTCTTTTGAAAAGCGGTGTATCCCATCTGCGAACATCCTTCTCATGGAATTGAAAACACATAAATGATTAACATCTTCCTAAAATATGTCATGCGGAATTTTTTATTTTTTTTTATTTATTCAGGCACTATCGTTGAAATAACTTTCTCTCTCTCTCTCTCTCTCTCTCTCTCTCTCTCTCTCTCTCTCTCTCTCTCTCTCTCTCTCTCTCTTCTCTCTCTCTCTCTCTCTCTCTAACCTGAGAAATGTCAGGACCTGATACCTCTAACATAAATGAAATGCAGAAGAATGCGACTCTTCCCAGCGGCGAAAACTAAGCGTGATATTTATGGTGAGCGAATGATTGAGGCTGCATCTCCTCTCTCGGGAGATGACAGCATCCAGTACTGTAGGATTCGAAGAGGGTTAG
>NC_090736.1:20274987-20282487 GCF_036898095.1 Palaemon carinicauda | reverse complement strand
TATATATACATTCATATACATACAACATTAATATCATAAACATATAATCATGTATATATTAATACTTATATCTACCATAACACTATATAGTGCCAATGTACTTATGCATTCTATATAAAATAATTGTACCCTTTAATGAATGGTAGCTTGGGTCTAAATATTGATTTCACAGCAACGTTATTAATTCACAATACGTTCAGTTCTACATTAAGTGGTTAAAGTTTTTTTATATAGCTTACAAATCTCTTTACATATAATGACGTCGAGTTTAAACATTCCATGTCCAATATTCAAGTTGTTTTCAAAGGTTTCTTTTATTAAACTGGACTCTATGATGTTTCTTTCCACTAAGTTATTTGAATGAACCAATTTCTTTGCACCTGGCCATTTAATAATGTGATTTTTATCTCTAACGTGAGCAAAGAGTGCATTATTATCCTGGGCATATCTGACACTTTTCTTATGTTGTTCAATTCTCTTTTTTAGGGCTTTACCAGTTTGACCAATATAGAATTTTTCACAAGCATTGCATGGAATACGATATACACATCCCTTGGTAATGTCACGAGAATTCTTTATTAAGGCTGTTTTATTGTATTGTTACTCTTAAATGCTACATTTACATTGAAATTTTTCAACTGTTGAGGAATTTCTTTAAAAGAATTTCAATAAGGCAGTACAAGTAAATTTTGTGTTCTAGTTTTTTCTGTTATCATTACCGAAAAAAAGTCTTTTTTGCTGTTCTAAGTGCATCATTTAATACAGTTTTAGGGTACTTCAGTTTTTTACCTATTGCTCTAATCTCATTTATTTCATCATCAATATATCCAGGGCTGCAGACTCGCAATGCTCTTAAAAACATAGAAGTAAATACAGATTTCTTAACTTCGTTGCCATGGTTTGAGTAGTAATGGACATATGCGGAGATATTCATTGGCTTTCTGTATACACTAAACTTGAGTCTCTTGTTACATCTATGTATGCGACAGTCCAAAAAAGGTAGGGTACAATTATTCTCCAGATCCATAGTGAAATCTATTGATGGTACCAAACTATTCAATCTAAAAAAATAAAAAGTTATCTAAATTTTCATTTCCCGGCCACACATATTATGGCGTCAATATAACGAAACCATTTTACATTATTATGTATGATGTTATCTGAGATTCTACTTTAAAAAAAAATCCATATATAGATTAATTAATACTGGGGATAAAGGGTTTCCCATAGCCATACCAAATGTTTGTGCATAAAATCTCCCATTGAATTCAAATGTACAATCTTTTATTCATAGTTTAGTTATTTCTATTATAGTGTTTTGGGAGAAAGGTAGATTCAATTGTCTATTATCTAAGGTTTCAGATAAAAATTCCAACATGTCATCAATAGGTACTTAAGTGAATAGTGAGACTACATAAAAACTGACAAGCCTACAGGTACTGTTAATCTGTACTTCATTCAGTTTATTAATCAAGTCTACATTATTTTCTTATATTTGAATATGAAATGGTGCCAACTAAAGGAGTGAGGATATTCACAAGGTACTTAGATAATTCATATGCTGCTGAACCTACAAAACTAATTATTGGTGTAGCTGGATAATTTGGCTTATGAGTTTTAATAGTTCCATACATATATGGCAATGTTGGTGATATTGTAAAAACCCTTTTTATCAGATCTTCATTCACTTTTAGTAACTCTCTCACTTTTTCTTTGTAATTAGTATTCACAAACTCAATTAGATTTTTTCTTAATTCCATGTAAGTGTTTTCATCACTCAAGAGGTTTTCCATTTTTTCTATATAATCATTTTTATTCAAGATTACCAGTGCTCCATGTTTATCTGATTTTGTCATTTTAATATTTCTATCTTGATTTAATTCGGCATTGCTCTCTTGAATCTTTTTGCGCAATTTGGAACCACTGTTTCTCTTTTCATATTGTTGTATATAATACCCTTAATCATATTTACTTCTTCTACAGAAATATCACTGAATTTTTCCAGGTTATACACTCCATTTGTAATTTTTACACTATTCACTGCAATTGATAACATCGAGAAATTTAAACCGTATCCCAAGGCACACTTCACATTCTTATCTAAAATTTTATTTGACAGATTAACTACACATTCTGGATTAACGGTTGCAGTCCACAGGCTACTATCTATCAATGCATTGAGGTTCTTGTCATGCTTTTGTTTGAGTTTTCTATACACGTTTTCGTTCATTTCTTCATAGCAGAAACCTCGAAGTGGATCTTTCTAATCCGTTGGTATTGAGGCCTCAAAATGTCTTCTTTTTCTTGTTAGGTCTTCAAACGCTCATCGATTTTCAATTTTCATTGAATTTATATGCTTTTCTAATATACTTCTCTGTATATCACCAAATGGTTGATCTTCTATTTCCAATAGGGATTTCGTTAGCATGCATTTTGGAATGACTTGTTCCTCCCAGCATTCACGAAGAAATCGCAGGTGTTCTTTAGTAGTATGGGTGCGTGTGAGGGCGTCTTCAAATTCTCTAAGAATGTATACCAAGATAGGGAAAGTCGTACAGAAAGTCTGGAAGGAGTATGTGGTATCCATTTAAGCGTAAAAATCACAGGAAAACGTGATGCTCAAATGCAGAAGAACCACAGGGAAAATGAAAATACGAAATATATGATTAAGTCCTGACTAGTTTCGTGATACTTTTTCAGAGGAATGATTTAATGAGAGAGGTTTCTTTACAATTTATAGGAAAAGTAAATGCATGAACATACATAGAGAGAATTAGAGAACAATGACACTCCCTTACCAGCTACCTGGGCTGAGGTCAGGTATTAACTGGGCGGAGCCTCAACCTCATTAGACACCTGCCAAAAAGGGTCATTTCTGGTGGCGGGTCAAATGTAAAGAAACCTCTCTCAATAAACCAGTCCTCTGAAGAAGTATCATGAAACTAGTCAGAACTTAATCGTACATTTCGTATTTTCATTTTCCCTGTGGTTCTTCTGCATATATATATATATATATATATATATATATATATATATATATATATATATATATATATATATATATATATATATATATATATATATATATATATATATATATATATATAATATATATATATATATATATATATATATATATATATATATATATATATATATATATATATATATATATATACATATATATATACACACATATATATATATATATATATATATATATATATATATATATATATATATATATATATATATATATATATATATTGATGTTTTTTTTGCACATTTAAACGTGTTTCTTTCATATTTCAAATAAGCCATATATATTAGTACATTAAAGTCTGGATTCTCTTAGCGACCTGGGGATCAGAGCCCCAGGCGGAACTGCCCAAACTCTATGATATCGGACTAGGGGGGATTTGAACCCTCGTCCAGGATATCTGTATGCCAGTGACTATACCACTCGTGGCCGAGTGGTATAGTCACTGGCATACAGACATCCTGGACGAGTGTTCAAATCCCCGCTGGTCCGATATCATGTATGCCAGTGACCATACCACTCGTGGCCGAGTGGTATGGTCACTGGCATACAGATATCATGGACGAGTGTTCAAATCCCCGCTGGTCCGATATAGTCTTTGGGCGGTTCCGGCGGGGGCTCTGATCCCCAGGTCGCTAAGAGAATCCAGACTTTAATGTATTTATATATGTGGCTTATTTGAAATATATATATATATATATATATATATATATATATATATATATATATATATATATATATATATATATATATATATATATATATATATATATATATATATATATATATATATATATATATATATATATATATATATATATATATCCCATAGACTTATGATTTCATTATTATGAAGAAAATAATTTTTCAACTTTTTCAATTGCAACTGGAACACCTTTCCTGTTGCCGACTGATTCAGTCCAGCACAATTGAAAACTATTTTTAAAACTGTGCTGAGGAAAAGATGTCCCTACCCAGAGTCGTATCTGTCTTGACTTTGATCCCCTCCCTCCCTTTTCCATTTTACCACCCCAACGCAAACACCACCCCTTTCCCCCAGTAAGTCCTCACGATAATTTGAAAGTGGGTAAAAATAGTTTCTTTCCCAACACACCTAAGCTACTGTTATTATTCAGCTTTATTTTCAACAGAAATTATCTAGAAAAATCATATTCAATATAACTGATCTTTTGTTAGTAGCAAAACAAAGAATGGAACAGAATAAGTAAACAGAGTATGGTTTTGTCTTTTGCAATATATAAACTAATAATAGAAGTCAAAGAGGGTTGAAGATTCAAGCATACCAAAAGAAAGTAAGCGAATGCAAACAAAATATTTTTGTGCTTTTAGATAGAGAGTAAAACCTGGGAGAGAGGGCAAACAATATTAAAAAAAAAAATTAGTGGACTTTAGCAAACTGAAGAACTGAAAACAAAGTCAGTCCCTGAGGGATCAGGGACCGAGGCTGTTTTTACCTAGATCATCTCGTCGTTTATTGACTTGGTGATAATTCCATTTGCTACATGATGATGAAGGCTGCAAGCGAAATTTACTGGGACGTTTGCCTGTCAATAATACACAAAACATAAAGAGCGTTTTCATATGGCGTTGTCTGTGACTAATTTGTCACAACTGTGAATGACAGTTTGAAAGTGATCGTGAAACTGACTGCAGATTATCACGATACAATCGTTTAAATATTTAGGTATTGTGTCATTAAATATCCTCAGAGATATTCTTTAACAGTTAAATCAATTCCCACATTGAAAAGTGAAGGTAAGAAAAGGCATAAAGTAAAAAACGATGTAGTCTCAATGATGGAGGATAATGGTTTTAGAAATGTTTTCGCAGGTTAATATTCCTAAATTATTTTACATAATTTAAATGTTTAGAAATAGATACAAAGCTGTTTCTTACCTTAAAAATCACGCTCATCAAATAGCTAAAATTCATACACTGTTTACATATCCATCTGCTCAGGCACCGAGGACGATCAACTTAAATTGACGACTGTCAATCTCTCCATTGAATTTCATCTTTAAAACCCGATCACCTTCCATAGAAATCCCTCTCACCCACACCACCAAACAACCACACCTGAAAACTTCTAATTACTAACTGGAGTTATTGACAAACCTAAACTTCATACTTCATAGTTCAGCCGATTCTATTTAGGAAAAAAAATGCTCGTTTTAGTCTATGCTTAACAATAACCAACAAATGATATTCTCAACAAATGAATAATAAATGGAGTCTGAATATTATTAAGGATGACTAGAGTGGTGCGAAGGCTCACATAATGACATAAAATTCCCATTATTCCTTGGAGCGTTTTCAGAGTTAGTTTCGGTGATGTACAATAGAAGAATGACCCAAGTAATTACAAGAGTTCCAAAGGTAATTGAAATAAAAAACAAATTTGTTGCAAGTGAGTTAGACGAGAATTAAATTCGTTGAACTACAGAAGATGGAGGAGTATTTAGGCCCAGGTAATGAAGGATTGGTCTGGGGGAATAGGAGAGAGAGAGAGAGAGAGAGAGAGAGAGAGAGAGAGAGAGAGAGAGAGAGAGAGAGAGGTTTACTGGGGCATTCAATAACACTCCCTAGCTGGGTCATTATTTTGAGAGACGAAATGTAATAAAATGATTTATCAATTAGGAAAGGTTGATACAAAAGCAGTCCTTGTTTTTCTTGAATTTGATGTATTTTCATTTAATAATCTCCAGTTCCAAAAATTCTATAAAACTCAGCCATAAGAATCGAACAATGTAATGTGTATTACATTTTACCTCTGTAAATATCTAGTGAACAAAGTTTTGGGAATTTTCTTTTGTGAACGAAGGGAAATAATTCTTCTTTTTTGCCTGAGAATAATGTTTATATTAATCTTTATATTCATTTTTTCATAGTAACCAGATTTGGGCAATTAAACCTGTTAATTGCCTTTTGTTTGTTAATACAATTTTTTTACTTTTTAAGTTTGAATTTCATGTTTAATAGAGAGTGGAAGTAAGCCAAAATACATTCACTAATTAGGACTGATTTTATTTCTGTTAGTTAACAAGGGCACTTATACTCTTTACCTGAGATCCTTTTGAAATACTTATTCAGAGAAAATAGATTGTTAGTACTGCAAAACTTTCAACAATTATATTAACATCAATATACATCACTACGTTACTTAAAGTTGTAAGTCTTGACAGTTAATTAACCATATGAATTCGTTTGGTTTATTTCTAAATTGATTAATTCGTCACATTTATAAGAAATTCTTACATTGTTCTGATTTCTGGACCATCCGTAGGTAATACACACACACACACACACACACACACACACACACACACACACACACACACACACACACACACACACACATATATATATATATATATATATATATATATATATATATATATATATATATATATATATATATATATATATATATATATATATATATATATATATATATATATATATATAATTCGTAAATTAATAATATTGCAATAATCGGTGGAGAGACTGAGACAATAGTTGACATTTATTAAAACGGATTGAGGGAACACGGAGGAAGAAATAGAATTCCGTATACTGGATATAAAACTAATCTTATTCTCTCCCCACTTTTTTTCCGATTCCATCTGGTACAACCTCAGGTCACCCGTCTCATTAACCTATAAAATAGGGATAGTGACAATGCCCTCCAGCTACAGGACAATGTCCTAAAGGCTGACCATATATTATTATTATTATTATTATTATTATTATTATTATTATTATTTGCTGAGCTACAACCCTAGTTGGAAAATCAGGATGCTATAAGCCAAGGGCCCCAACAGGGAAAATAGCCCAGTGAGGAAAAGAAACAAGGAGAAACAAAATATTTAAGAACAGTAACATTAAAATAAATATTTTCTTTATAAACTATAAAAACTTTAACAAAACAAAAGGAAGAAAAATTAGATAGAATACTGTGCCCAAGTGTACCCTTTAGCAAGAGAACTCTAACCCAAGACAATGGGAGACCATGGTACAGAGGCTATGGCACTACCCAAGAATAGAGAACAATGGTTTGATTTTGGAGTGTCCTCCTACAAGAGCTGCTTACCATAGCTAAAGAGTCTCTTCTACCTTACCAAGAGCAAAGTAGCAACTGAATAATTACAGTACAGTAGTGAACCCTTACCAAGAGCAAAGTAGCAACTGAATAATTACAGTACAGTAGTGAACCCATTGGGTGAAAAAGAATTGTTTGGTAATCTCAGTGTTGTCAGGTGTATGAGGACAGAGGGGAATCTGTAAAGAATATGCTAGACTATTCGGTGTATGTATAGACAAAGGGAAAGAACCGTAACCAGAGAGAAGGATCCAATGTAGTACTGTCTGGCGAGTCAAAAGACCCCATAACTCTCTAGTGGTAGTATCTCAACGGGCGGCTGGTGTCCTGGCCAACCTAC
>NC_090736.1:20259987-20264987 GCF_036898095.1 Palaemon carinicauda | reverse complement strand
CTAATTAACTCTGGATATCGTAAATTGCCAACAATAATTTTGAGATGATACGGGAAAATAAACATCGTGTCTAAGGTGCTCTTTTTCAACAGTTTCACAGATGTCAGTTGTTCATTAGTTGAGACAATTAGAAAACTTCGATGAAAGAAACGAACTTGAGTTTATTTCTTGTCATAAAATCAAGATATCTGAGGAAATTTGCCTTATATTTTGCTTAGATCCATAAAATGTAAAGGAGTTACAAGATAGAGAGATCTCATTACTTTCGAAACCAATCAGGAAATTGTTTCTTTTAATGATAAAGGTTTCGAGTAATATACTCGCTGACTTCACAAATGTAATTATATGTCATCTGTCACAAAAAAGTCCTCTTTTTAATCTCACATTAGCTCTGTAACCTTCAGGGTGATTATCAAAATTATTATCATTTATGTTACAAAAATTATTATATTGCACGAAAGATACACTTATCTGAATCAGTTTTCTTTCATTGTTCTACTGTTTCATTGAATGGGAAAAATAGAAAATTCTGTACAACTATAAATCTAATCAGATCGACGAATTGATGGAGATAAAAAGCGATATTATTATTATTATTATTATTATTATTATTATTATTATTATTATTATTATTATTATTATTATTATTATTATTATTTGCTAAGCTACAACCCTAGTTGGAAAAGCAGGATGCTATAAGCCCAGGGGCCAAAACAGGGAAAATAGCCCAGTGAGGACAGGAAATAAGGAAAAATGAAATATAGCAAGAACAGTAACATTACAATATTTCCTATCTAAACTATAAAAACTTTAACAAACAGTTTGAAACTGTTTTATTCATCGAAACAACATATCGTGGCTAAGATACCCAAATAGAAAAAAGTTACCTGCTGACGTTTAGCAAGAAGAAATTGTGTTCACCTTTGGCGAAAACATATAGTTGTATTTGTCTTAAGTGCTTTTGTGAACGGGATTTTATAAATTTCGTGGGACTCGTTAAATGTGGCTCAGGTGCTTTGACAAATGCATTACCCTAAGAGACAAGAGCGTGTTAATTGATTGATTGATTATGAGCTATCTGGCATCCTGACGCCGATATTATTTGTTATAAATAAATAAATAAATAAATAACTGGTAATTCAGTTATAAACAATAAAATCAAAAGCATCCTTATAACAGTTTAGATAGCTTTCAGAAGACCTGCTTTTGAATTAAATCTAAAAGTATCATTAGTAATGTACGACAACAATCATGTCCCTGATTCTTGGCAAGGATGAACCTGCCATCCTCACCTCGAGCCTCATACAGATGCCTATTGAAGTGGATGAGATTCACACATATAGACACACACACATAAACACACACACACACACACACACACATATATATATATATATATTATATATATATATATATATATATATATTATATATATATATGTGTGTGTGTGTGTGTGTGTGTGCAGGATATGAAATGTTTGCATATCAGAATGCATGAAATAACAAACGAGGTTGAGCTCAAGATAATTAGAAGAAAATCAAAGATGATGAGAACGAAATATGGAATGGAAGAATAAATATCATTGGAAGGAGAAATGTTTAATGAGATAGATTCATTTAAATACTTAGGAACTATAATCTCTAGCAGAGGATTTGTAAAATTTGAGTTTAATAAAAAATGGAAAAAAAAGAAAGTGTTACAATGGCTAGGTTAAGTAAAATCTGGAAATCAAATCGCTTGAAATTACATATAAAAATCAGGCTATACTGTATATTAGTTTAGTGGGATCGGTGTTAATGTATGGACACGAGTCGTGGTATGACAGTGAAACAATATCCAACAGATTTTATAGATTTGAAAAACAAAGCCCTCAGAAGATTAGTGAGAGTTAGATGTCAAGGCAGAATAAGAAAGGAAACTAGTGTATAAGAGTGATTACTCCGGTGCCATATGTAGATAACATGGTGAGGGGTAGATGGAGATCATTTTGGCATGCTCTTTGCATTCTCCAATAGAGATTAGTTCGCCAGACTTTTAACTTGGCTTCAGAAGGCACTGGAAGAGTTGCAAGACCCAGGCTTACATGGCTGATGAATATGAAGCGTGAAGTAGATGATGAATGGAGAAGGATTGATTTAAAAGCTCAAGATACATACGACTGATGAAATCTAACTGGGCACTTTGCGGGCAATAGGCGTAACATAAATCTGTGGATGCCCACACACACGTACACACACACACACACTCACACACACACACACACACACATATATATATACTGTAATATACATACATATATATATATATATATATATATATATATATATATGCGTGTGTGTGTGTATACATATGTACGTATATATATATATATATATAATATATATATATATATATATATATATATATACATACGTATATATACAGTATATATATATATATATATATATATATATATATATATATATATATATATATATATATGAAAACATACATTTATGTATATACTGTATGTATATATACTTATACACACACACACACACACACACACACACACATATATATATATATATATATATTATATATATATATATATATACATAATGTGTGTGTGTCTGTGTGTACACGTTTCGAATCTACTATGAGATTCAGGGCCTCTGTAACACGGTTTTTTGGACTTTGCTCCTTATCAAAGCATCGGATGTAGCTGAAAGTTGACATATGTATATTTTACAACCACACACAAATTTTGTCAGCATTATCAATAACTTAAAGCCGATAATTTAATTTTTTTTAGAGTAAAAATGCTCTGGCCGACGCCCATGGCCAGTGATAACGAGCCAAGAGTCGAAAACATTCATTACGTAAGCAATGTAAACACCTTTTGACAAAATTTTGCCCAGCCCATCCACCAGACACAGATTCACCTTGTTCCATCGGGTCTGGAACCCATAACAATCAAGAATGGCTAACAGGATTTGGAATTACCCCCGTGGTTGCAAAACTGCATTTGTCTTACGAGTTGCAACTTTATACACTCAAGAGAAAGCCCGTGGCCATATTTACTATAGCCTGAATAGGTAATTATTCAGTTTCTAGTTTAATCCAATGTTTGTGGTCTGATTTGTATTTAACATACCATGATTATAATACTTGTAATGTCATCCGGGCTTTTGAACATTTCCATTAACTATTCACTATGCCACCAAGAGAGAGAGAAACAGAGAGATTGTATGTAAACAGTCTTTATATAACTGTTTTTGTTAAAATAAGAATTTTGTGCTAAACTTTCCATCAGACCACCGGATCATCCGATATCATTTTTTTTTTTCTTCTTAGGCCGTACGACCGTGTTGTCTATGTTTTGGGCATGGCTGCATTTTGTAAATAAATCATGAATAGTTTTAGGAGTTTTATTTGTACATCTAATGTGAATTTATAGAAGTAATGTGAACCTAATTCATTTACCCTTTGAAATAATTACTACATGTAGCAAAACAAACAGTAGTAAAGATGATAATGCAATGAAGGAATGATACCATACTTTATCTTTAGCTTCAACATCGGCAATAACATACCCAGTTGCCATAATTTGTCAGCTTAATGAAATAACCTATCATCTAATGTTAAACTTAATTTCTGAGGAGGCCATGGCTTATTGCACAGTGAAAAAACATGACAGACACTTTATGAATGGCGGAACGATACATAAATGTGGGTGGGGTATCTGTGCTAGCGTAGTAGTAGCAGTAGTGCCGCAACAGTAGTATACGTGAATTAAACGTTTAGGCCAATTGCTGGGATCCTTGAGGATCATTTAGTACTTCTTACAACTACTCGAGAAATGAGTTTTTATAGCCAGAATTTAAATTTTCTGATCCAACAATGCCCTTGATAGCCTTCAGTGTTATCCTAAATTATAACGAGGCCAAAGTGGGTGGAGCCTCATGAAGTCATCATTCTGACGATAATTATTGGTGAAGGTTTAAAGCCAAAATACGGTCCCGGCTATTTTTTTTTTACAGTAAATAGGTAGGTAGATAGACAATAAATAAAAATTGCTTGACATTGGATTTAACAGTTATCAATCAAGCTTGTCTACTACGTTTTGGAAAATTACCAACTATTCCCTACACCTTGTCAATCTGATTGTGACCTATAAAGTAGACTGTAATTTCTTAGGAAACTTATTTTGGGAGTTAGACTAATAATCGAAGTGTTTTTGTATTTATTAACATATTTTCTTGGTTTGTTCATGATGATAATTATCAGTGGAGAGGTTTCAGAGTTCATAAAGGTGTACTGCTTTCCTTTTATTTAAACTTTTGTGTCATTGTTGGCAGAGGTATAGCCTTCGTTACGTATAGCCAATCAGCGATCGAGAAAGAGGGAAGAAATGCCGTCATAAGTTACGTAACGAGTGCGTTCGAAACCTTTTCTCTGAGTAAGTTGGCCCGTCTTCAAAAAACGTAACTTTTACATTATAAGTACCACATTTATTCAACCTACGTAATGAAGAATATAGTCAAAACTTATGTGTAGATATAATGTGCATTCTGAAGATGCGTTATATTTATGAAATTCATAGATAAACAATTATTGTGAAAAAAACCGTGTTACAGAGGCCCTGAATCTCATAGTAGTTCCTTTTGCAATCCATTGGAAATACCTTTGAATGTTTTTTTCCAGGATCTTTTTTTTCTGAGCAAGGTCGATCTCTGCTATCGCTAAAAGAGTGAACGATATGGCCGGTGGCAGCAATAAGTTCAAACGTCAGTGACTTAAACTTATTCCTTTATCAGATTTTTCCCTGGGGCTCAAGTGTGAACCGACCATTGGGAAGGCTCTCTGATTTTAAGGTTCCTTTTCAAAGGATATTATTCGTCGTTGTCTTTTTTTATTCTAACTTTCATCAAAGTGAATGCATCCATAAACTTTGTACATACGTTTCCATATTCTTTTTTTCTCCATACAGCTCTCTTCTTTATATTCTATCATACATT
>NC_090736.1:20252487-20254987 GCF_036898095.1 Palaemon carinicauda | reverse complement strand
TAAACTTTCTTATCTTCTTTACATTTAAGGTCTTTAAATTGTCAAGGTATAAAATATAGACGAAACTGACTAGGAATTTGTTGTATACAACTAAAGAATCTATATTGCAGCCAAAAAATGAGAGAGAGAGAGAGAGAGAGAGAGAGAGAGAGGAGAGAGAGAGGAGAGAGAGAGAGAGAGAGAGAGAGAGAGAGAGAGAGAGGGGGGGAATCATATAACTTGTTAAAGTAAAGTTTTATAGTGAAACTTTTATATCTTCGATGACAACGAAATGTTTTTAAGGTATTTAACAAAAATAAGTACAAAAATAGATTTGCATCAAGTGTTAGTATTATTATTATTATTATTATTATTATTATTATTATTATTATTATTATTATTATTATTATTATTATTATTACTTGCTAAGCTACAACTCTAGTTGGGAAAGCAGGCTGTTATAAGCCTTAGGGCTCCAACTGGGAAAATACCCCAGTGAGGAAAGGAAATATGGAAACTACAAGTGAAGTGGTTAACAATTAAAATCAAATATTTTAAGAGCAGTAACAGCACTAAAATATATCTTTCTTATATAAACTATAAAAACTTAAAGAAAAAAACAAGAGGAAGAGAAATAAGATAGAATAGTTTTCCCGAGTTAACCCTCAAGCAAAAGAACTCTACCCCAAGACAGTGAAAGACCATGTCACTATTTAAGACTCTCTGAATAACGTATATACACCAAAGTGAGAATAATAAAGGTGTTTTATAAAGCAATGAGGCGTTAATAATGTATAGACATCTTATCTTTCATTTCAGTGTCTCTGCACACTTGATTCTTACACTCTCTTATAGGACCAGAGTGAAGGAATTTAAATTTAAAATGGTAAACGTCGCAATACATTTGACGCTTCAAGATTTACATATTATTTTGTACAATACCAAATGAGGGGTTTCATCCTGTTATGTGTCCATTCAAATGCATACCATTTATATTTTTTCTTAAATATCATCTATAGACATTGGTGGCATTCAAATGCATACTAGGATTTTTCGTTTTGATTTCATCTAGGTAAAAAATCAGTCATTTATAGATATTGGTGTGCTTTTAAATGTATTCCATGAATTTTGTTTTCTTTTAGATTTCATCTAGGTAAAAAATCAATAATTTATAGACATTGATGTGCATTTAAAATGCATAGCATGATTTCTTTGTTCTTATTTCAACTAGGTAAACAAATCAATCATTTATAGACATTGGTGTACATTGAAGTGCATGGAATGATTTTTTTGTTCAAATTTCATCTAGGTAAACAAAACAATAATTTATAGAAAGTTGGTATAATATTGCACCCCTTCAATTATTCCTAAACCTATATGCAAATAGATTCGTAATATATAAAAGTTCAAAAGCACTGACTCAGAAACGCTGTTAAAACTTTGCATTATAAAACGTTAATTGTCTGGCAAAATTTATTCCAGGATTTTCACCGTTTTGAAAACGGATATATTGACGTGAAGGAGTGATGTTACGGTCACAAACCCGTTAAGATAATAACGAAGTAAGCTAAAATTACGGTCGTCCGTATTTTACTGAAATATGGTTGAGAACAGTATATTTTTTACGGAGAATTTCCGATTAAAATTACGGTTTTTTTTTTTTTTCTAATAGCTGTCGATTCCCTACCCCCCCCCCCCCAACCCAATGTTTATATGCTTCTCAATCTTTCTAAGATCTTTTTCCAGTATTTATCAGAATTTCCAGGACGTGCCTCTTTAACTCTGGCGGGGATGAAGTAGCTGGGGAATGTATTGCTCCTGAACATAATGTTAGCTTGGGCTTATGTCATTAGTTAGAGGTAATGGTGTAGGATTTTACGAAGTGTGTTTTAGGCGTAAAAAGAACACGTTATCAATCTTTTAAACAATCGATAATTGAAGTTGTTATCGAATAACATAATACTATTAAAAAAAAAAAAACCTTTAGGAATGTTTTAATATTGAATTATAAAGCAAATTTCTATATATAGTGGAAATCCAAACAATCCGAAATTAGGTAAAATTTATCTAAGGTGTGTGGGTTATAGCTTAATTTTTCAGAAAGATCTATTTTGAAGGATCAATTAAATTGATCACGAACACAATTTTTTTTTTATATTTTATTCATAACAAGTTAGGCCTATAATTCAAGATCATTGATATGTAGAATAACAGTTAAGCAATTACAGAATTCAAAATCTTTGATGAAGAAAGAGAGGAGCATATGCTAACTCAGTGCATCTTCAAATTTCTAAATTTGTCACTTTTTGATTTTTCATTTTTCACTTTTTAATATCTATAGAATATAATTTCAAAACGATTGATCATAATCTTTGTGGAACCGCATATATAAAAGGAATTGTGAATTTATGTTAACCAATAATCACTAGATGAAGACATAGTTTTATCGAAACAGTGCTGAAGTCAACAGAATAAATTGAGAAAAGGAAAGATCAGAAAGCTGAGAAACACATTGACGCCA
>NC_090736.1:20243678-20249487 GCF_036898095.1 Palaemon carinicauda | reverse complement strand
ACATTTCTCCACTTTTTCTCCACAACGCAGCTAACAAAACTGCCTCGGCTAATTTCCTTGACAGGAGAAGTCTCTGTCAATTTAGGTTTTAACCAGAAATGCCAATACTGAAAACACCAGGGACCTGAACGCCACCTGCCTTGGCCTCTTGTGCTATGATGCTTTCTTTCATCAGAGTACCGAACCATAATTGGTTTTTTCAACCTCTTCTGAGATATCAATGTCAGTCATTTCCAGAACGACGTAAATAAAATTCTCTCTCTCTCTCTCTCTCTCTCTCTCTCTCTCTCTCTCTCTCTCTCTAGCTAATGTAAACAAAAAGATTTCTCCCCTCTTGCTGTAACAATTTGGTATATTTTTTCATAATAACGTACCATAACTGTTTTGTACCCTCTATCACTATCCACCTAACATACACCATTTTCTTGATTCTTTTCAGACTTTAAAGTAGGAAACACTTTTCCCTAACGACATAACAAAGATTATATATATATATATATATATATATATATATATATATATATATATATATATATATATATATATATATATATATATATATATATATATAAATGGTGAATGGAGAAATACTGAAGTAAAAGCTCAGGATAGAGACGACTGGCGAAATCTAACAGAGGCCTTCGCGTCACTAGGCGTAGAAGATGATGATGATGATATAATTATAGATACAGCATATATACACACACACACACACACACACACACACACACACACACACACATATATATATATATATATATATATATATATATATATATATATATATATATATATATATATATATATATGTGTGTGTGTGTGTGTGTGTGTGTGTGTGTGTGTGTGTGTGTACGTATATGTCATCCTTTCTTAGCGTGCTGATAGCGTTCATGAGTCGCCTTTATCAGCATAGTTGTTTCGTAGTTGTCAACGACACCCATACTAGGTTGGTTTGCTTTGAGCGATCAGACAAAAGTCTCCCACCATCATTAATCCGACCTGGCCGGCGTTGTGATGAAAACTGGCCAAACCCCAGGCATCATTAAAGCCTTTGAATTGCAGTGGACTATAAAAGACTGCATTTGTTGTTGTTGTTTATTTATTTTTCATAACTATTTAATGTACGTTTATGAATCTATGATCTAAGGAATCTATCTTTTTCAAAAATTTAATGAATATTCATAATATGGAATAGTCGCTTTTGAAATTTTTGCTCATATAATTCCTGCTTTTGTGATTAAAGTCAGACAATTCTTTTAGTTTTGTGACGGAGCCTAGAGAGGGTTGTGAACTCAAAGGCAGGATGCAATCAACTGAGTTGTTTATTAAGGAACACTCTCCTTCATATACAAATCCTCAAGGCAACAGGACATAACCTGTTTGAGAGACAGACAATGTTACAGAGCAAAACTGAGACATGATCATTCAGGTTCTTTTTAGTGCGAGGGAAGAGCGCAGATACAAGCATAATATATACAAAATAATTATGTACAATTGTGTGACACACGGTTGGCACATGATTATTTTGTATATATTATGCTTGTATCTGCGCTCTTCCCTCGCACTAAAATGAACCTGAATGGTCATGTCTCCGTTTTGCTATACGGGCGGCTGGCGACGGCAAGTACTGCTGCAGAAGGTATGTTTTGAGGGCGCCATACACTATTGGGGTGTCTCCTTGTTCACAAAACCAGTTGGATATTTCTGGGAAGGTGTCCTCGGGTATCGCCGCGAGAACATAATCCGCTTTGGTGGTTGAGCGAGTCACGCCCCTGATACGAAAGTGTACTGGGTGACTATCGACATCGGGTATGGCAGCGCGTACATGTTCGGGGTAAACGGCGTATCCAAAGGGCACGAAGTAGGCTCACCTCACGAGGAGAGCCGTCTACGGCAGGTTGAAGGCGAGCGATACTGGTCATTTCCCTGAGGGCAAGCGAAGCCCTTTGGTCCCCCAACGGTTGATGCGAGAGCTGAAAAGCCAACCGTGTGTCACACAATTGTACATAATTATTTTGTATATATTATGCTTGTATCTGCGCTCTTCCTTCGCACTAAAAAGAACCTGAATGATCATGTCTCCGTTTTGCTATACGGGCGGCTGGCGACGGCGAGTACTGCTGCAGAAGGTATGTTTTGAGGGCGTCATACGCTTTTGGGGTGTCTCCTTGTTCCTAATACCAGTTTGATATTTCCGGAAGGGTGTCCTCGGGTATCGCCGCGAGAACATAATCCGCTTTTGGTGGTTGAGCGAGTCACGCCCCTGATACGAAACTGGACTTCTGCGCGCTGAAACCAAGCAAACGCCTCTCCGCTGTTAAACGATGGAAGATTGCATGGAGCGGCCAATGTGACGGAGCCGAGAGAGGGTTGTGAACTGAAAGGCAGGATGCAATCAACTGAGTTGTTCATTAAGGAACACTCTCCTTTATATACAAAACCTCAAGGCAACAGGACATAACCTGTTCGAGACACAAACAATGTTACAGAGCAAAATGGAGACATGATCATTCAGGTTCTTTTAAGTGCGAGGGAAGAGTGCAGATACAAGCACAATATATACAAAATAATTATGTACAATTGTGTGACACACGGTTGGTACAGTTTTTACTTTAAATTTGATTTTGTGTATTTGAAATCTACTGCTACCCAGCCAGTTTTATTCGTATAGAAATCGTGTTCAAAGAGTATCTTTTTACGAATTTGGTTTTTCTATTTTCTGCCGCGATAGGTGAATAGGTTTCCCTCGATCGTAAAAATCTCCGAGTGTTCAAGACTATTTTTTTTTCTGGTAATATCAGCCATGTTCGCTACATATTTTCCTTGTTTACGCTCTTTTTTTCCTTCATACAAACCAAATTTTTCAAACTAGTAATTTCCTAAACCAGTTTTTTAATCTAGAATTTCTAGTTACTAAGATTTTTTAAAACGTAGGCAATTAATTTAGTAGTATGGAACCAGCATGACGTTCGTATACTTTTGTATTGATCGAATAAACATAGGTCATGCCATATACGATAAATATTATACACCCTTATGAAAGAGGTATATAGTATAAAAAGGATAAGATATTAATCAAAATCATGAATATACAACACACTGTTTGATATTGTCAAGTTGCGGTCAAACACAGGAAATATATTGCAAAATTCATTAGTCATGGTAGAAATATTAGCTCTCTGGTGAGAAAAGACCAAAGAAATTAAGATGTTTAATAAACATAAGACCATTTTGATAATTAGTATGGCTTTTACCATTTCACAAAAATTATAATTTCGTTTACCCTATTTTTTCCCAAGAAATCAAAATAAGAAAACAGCTAAAAAGAAGTTCATATTCCTGGCAGTTATTGAGAATTCGTTTCCATATTACAGACTTCGATCGATTGTTGATAATAGGATTTATCGTCAGAAGGATGAAAATGTTGGGGAGAGAGTTATTATTATTATTATTATTATTATTATTATTATTATTATTATTATTATTATTATTATTATTATTATTATTATTATTCGCCAATCTACAGCCCTAATTGAAAAAGCCGGATGCTATAAGGTCAGGGATCTAACAATGAAAAATAGCCCATAGTAGAATGTAAGTGAAGGAATATGTAATACACACACACACACACACACACACACACATATATATATATATATATATATATGTATATATATGTGTATATATATACATATATACATATATATATATATATATATATACATATATATATATATATATATATATATGTGTGTGTGTGTGTGTGTGTATGTATTTATTTACACACACACACACACACACACATATATATATATATATATATATATATCACCATAAAACGAAGTTTATTTCTAAAATTGTACATATGGATATGGCGAGGAAATTCTGCAATATATTTCATGTGTTTAACTGGGTCTTGACAAGATCAGACTTTACATTGTACATCTAAAGTTTCAATTATTTTGGTTCCCTTGGAATTTCTCTTCCATGAAGATAGTAAAAATTTGACTTATTGAAATGCCCTGGCCTTTCATGAAATTGCAGAGAACGCAATTTTAGTGAAATGTCTAGGATCTTTCAATTTGCTTATTGCAACAACTATTGATCAATCTCCTGCTGGTTCCAACAAGTGAATGTGTGCTTATAATTGAGTAAATTATCTCTTATTTAAGAAAACTGAGCATATTTTGAATATAACTAGTTTAAAAAGGAGTTTATTTTAAGATGTAACTAGTTTGAAAATCGTTTAATCTCTTGGAGTAAAAAGTGCTGTTCGCAATAAAGGACAAAGAAACAGAAAACAAGAAAAAACCTCCCCGAACATGGTTTAATCAACCGGAAAATAAAATTCTGGAGTTAGAAAAAATCCTTGAACACACGCAGGTTGTTGTATGCGAGGGAAACTTATTGACCCAGATGATAGAAAAAAAGAAATTTCGCAAAAAAAGTTTTTCTTTTTTTTTTGTCTTTTTTTTTTAGCTGTCTAGGCCGACGGTGGAATTTATATATCCGGAAACGTAGATAAAATCCAATATAGAATGTGAAAGGTAAAACGAATAGAAAGAAAGAAGTAACGTATATTCATGGATGAGAATAACAATTTGATATACAGAAATCATTATCAATGGCGATGTAAACTGACACGTTGGCTCTCCTAGTTAAATCACGAAGGTATTGTTTAAATTGCTTAACATGGCAGATGGTTATGTGATTATCACATCCTGTGCATAAAAGGAGAGAGAGAGAGAGAGAGAGAGAGAGAGAGAGAGAGAGTGAGAGAGAGAGAGAGAGAATGTGACTAATAGAAGAGAGAGAGAGAGAGAGAGAGAGAGAGAGAGAATGTGACTAATAGAAGAGAGAGAGAGAGAGAGAGAGAGAGAGAGAGAGAGAGAGAATGTGACTAATAGGAGAAAATTACTTGAGAGAGCTGACTAACTGAAGCCGCACAATGTTGCTGTGGAATAGTATCACAGTGTAACATAATAAATTTAGATTAATGGAGTTTAATTATTGATTTCTAGGCATTGGCAATAGCAACAATCTACACAACTCCTTTTTCTTGCATTTGTTTTTTAGTGATTGTGGTGGCCTATTGGAAATGTCCCTGCCTAGCGTTCTGCTAGAGAGGAGGGCGAGTCCCGATCAAACTCGTTAGTGTCTTGTAGCGTCTACAACCTCACCATCCTTGCGAACTAAGGATGGGGGATGGGGAAACTTATATGTCTACCCGTTGAGTCATCAGCAGGCATTGCCTGCCCCTCCCTGGTTCTAGGTTGATTGTAGAGGGGTCTTGGGAACTGATTATATGGATATGTGTTCAGTCTCTTGGTCTATAGGGTATAGTCACTTGTCCTTGCTTTTCCCATTCACGATTCATGACCTTTAAAACCTTTAAATTTTTATGGATCGAAGAAAAATAATGAAGGAGAATTGAATGAGAAGGATAAAATTTATATACGAAGGAAGCGACCCTTCATGAAGAAAGATGAAAAAAAAATGGTAAAACATAAAATCAGAGGAATTCTAAGCGACCCATCATGAAAAAAAGATGAAAAGAAAAATGTTTTTAAAACATAAAAACTGAAGAATGCCAAAACAGCAAAAAGGAATCTAAAAGAAAATTTTTGATTTATCAAATAGTAAATGTGAAAAGAAGTGGCCTGATGGATTAATGGATTTTTTTATCATCTTCAATATGGTCGTTTTTCATATGAATTTGTATAGAAATGAAATCCTTAAAATCCTTTGCGTAATGGAATAAATCACAGTTAACGACACTCAGTGCAGTCAGTACCTAGATGGGTGACGT
>NC_090736.1:20233678-20236178 GCF_036898095.1 Palaemon carinicauda | reverse complement strand
GCACACAAAGTAACACACGCATACACAAATATACACACACACACACACACACACACACACACACACACATATATATATATATATGGGTCACAGCCGTATATATATATATATATATATATGTGCGAGTGTACATATATATATATTTACATACATACATACATAGGCCTATATATATATATATATATATATGTATGATTCACAGCCACCCATGCTAGGTTGGTTTTATATGTGCAGTTAGACGAAAATTTCCCACCATCACCAATTCGCAATGACCAACGTGAGGATGATAACTGGCCTTTGTCTTACAGTAGACAATTAACGGTTGCCATTGTTACTTGTTTATAAATATATATATATATATATATATATATATATATGTGTGTGTGTGTGTGTGTGTGTGTGTGTGTGATTATGTGTGAGTATCAAACACTTAATGAAAAATGAAAGAAACTTGATTGGAATTTATACTATTGTTTATCGACATAGTATAAATCACATTTCAATAGACGAAGTTATCAACTCCAATAAAGTATTTTTTTACTTTTCTTTCGTGGTTTACCTACAGGATTTCACGCACATCATGTATCATCAGTCACGAATTTTACCCGCCGTCACACATAAAAATGGATAGGCAAATAGATCAAGACACACATTTATATATATACAATATATACACATATATGTATGTATACGTGCATATGGGTATGTACATATAACTCTTTCTCTTTTACTCCTCTTCTGTATACTCATATCTGTTGGGTCAGGTAATGAACTATACCTGTAATGCTAAATCTAACCACATCTATAGATGTAGCAAACGTTTGCTTCTTTTGAATCTTTCTGCGTCAATAATTTACTATAGCTTATAGAAACAATTGAGATCATTCATAGATTTTGTGTCCTGTAATATACTTTAATAAATTGATGGAGATAGACAATCTTGATGTTAAAGGTTAGGAGAAGTTAATCGGTTATATATTCTAGCCACATAATCTTTGTTGATAACGTTCATGAAATAAATAAACGAATAATGGAGAAAAATCCTCCTATTTTAAAGGATAAAGCCCGTTGTTGTGACAAAAAAAAGATAGAAAAAGTCATAGGTACCATTTCGGAAATAAATACAAAGAGCAATTGAAATGTTAAAAAAGCGGCAAGGGTTGACGTATATAGATTCAGTACTCTTTATGACAAAAATACATTTATATTAACCATTGAATAGAACAAAAGACTATGGATGTGTGTTGTGTGTGTGTGAGAGAGAGAGAGAGAGAGAGAGAGAGAGAGAGAGAGAGAAAGTTATGAAAATCCCACCTACAGAGAGCAATACAAATAGAAAAGGTAGGTAAAATAGTTACCCCCCCATAAGACCATGGAAACAAAGCATATTGTTACGTAAAATATTGTTTACTATTTGTAAAAGAAAAAAAAAATAAATCCACCGTATCTCGTATCAATAAAGATACCTAAAAGGATAGCCAGTTTCTTGTGATGTGCAGTCACTATCTAACTAAGGCAAGTGACCCCTGCTGGTCCATACTAATTCTATTAAGATCAACCGCCAGGCATCTGGGCTAAAAGCCGAAGAGACAGTTTGTCCATCACCTTAAATCAAATTCGTCACCCTGCTGCCATAAATTGAAAATAAAGTACATTTGAGAAATATAATAAAGTTGACTAATTCTGGATATCACGGATTGGAAAAGAAAATAGTTCTTAATCAATGAAAACACATTTTCTATTTCAGACTGAGAAGAGAGTAATTCTAAAAGAAAATATGCTATTATAAAAGTTAATTTTAAGAAAACGTTAAGAAACAACTCAATATTTCCAGAGTCCAAAAATTTGACTTGGCGATTTTCAAATTCAGTTTAAGAATGAGTAGTGTAGACACATCGCTTTTATATAGTGATTTTAGAAATAAAGTTTTCTACCTTCATGCTTCGGCCTAGCCGTACGAAAGTTCAGAATGTTAACTTAGTTATTTTGAAAGAAAATATTAAAGATCATTATCGTGAAATCCAAAATCAACTTCTGGTTATAGAATACTTCAGAAAGTAAGTTAAGATGTTGATAATGGCTAAACTCCACTTAACTATATGACGACGTGGGACTTACAGATAATGATATAACTTCGTTGTTATAAGTAGTCACATAACTGCCTAATAAGTGATACATTCTACGTATATTTTTTAATTCATAAGAACAGTTAATGATGTTCAATGTTAATGCAAATACGTCATCAGGAGTCTCTTATACATCTCCGGTATCACTCGCCCTTTCTAACTTCAAATGGTTTCATTGTTTTTCAGACGGTGTAATTAGCTACTTGAAGATTTTGAAACCCTTCAATACTGGAAACAATCATTTATATATATATATATATATATCTATATATATATATATATATATATATATATATATATATATATATATATATATATATATATATATATATATATATATATATATATATATATATATATATATATATATATAT
>NC_090736.1:20228678-20231178 GCF_036898095.1 Palaemon carinicauda | reverse complement strand
TAGCAGTTCTATTAGAAGTTCATTGAATATTAAATACTCTTCTTATATCCTTCTGGACATTATCACGAATAAAGGTGATTACTTTATAATATTCTGAATGTTTGATTTCTTTGAAATATGTTCCTTCCACATGTCAATCATAATAACATTGTCTGATAGAGTATCAAGTTTGAATTGCAAGATGGATTTCAATATGGATTTATAAATTATCAAACTGGGCCTGTCCGTTCTGTCTATATCATGTACAGTATATTACATGTGCTTAAATCCATTTACTTTAATTTGAAATCTACAGAATAGCCCTAGTTAAGAGATTTTGAATAATTTTAACGTATACCAAACGATAATTTTCACAATAATAATTTGTCAACCTGGTTCTTAATTCTAACAATGTATAGTATACATGAACTTTTAAAATGATTTTAAAACTAATGTCGTCTGCATGGACAAAGAGAGCCCCTATTTTACCCAATTGTTACATGATAATTGTAAATCAGTAAAAGACTATGAAATGATTATATAAAAGATTTTGTAAATTTGAGAACAAAGCCTCAGAAGAGTAAAAGGAGTTTAATGAGATAACTGGATTAGAAATGAAACTATAAGAAAGATTACACAAGTGCCATATGTGAAGGAGATCATGGTGAGAGGTGTATGCAGATGGTATGGGCATGCTCTTTGCACTCCCTGAGAGAAATCAGTTCACCAAACTTTCAACCGGGCTCCACAAGGCAATAGAAGAGTTGGAATAAAAAGGCCTACATGGCTGAGAATTATGAAACGTGAAGTAGATGATGAATGGAGAAACATTGATTTAAAAGCTCAAGACAGAGAGGACTGGCGATATCCAACAGAGGCTCTTTGCATCAATGGGTGTTGGAAGAGATGGTGATGACGAAAACAAATAAAGAAGTTTAGAAAATTAATTTCTGCAGGAATGGGCAATGATATGTTTTATATACTGAAGAAAATTATGAAAAACGTAGGAGGGGCAGTCAGTAGAGAGCATGTCTTCGTCACACCATACAGTCTTATTTTGCCCATAACTCTACTGCCTACTTGTACATTGATATATTTTCAAAATCTCTTGGATGTGTCCTTGTTTATACTCGATATGTCCACAAAGTTTTGTTGAAATTGGTTCAAGAGTTATTGCATAATGTTTTTCACAAATAATAAACTAAGAAAATATATGTTAACATTGCGATTATTTTCAAAGAACTGCTGCGTACTTATACTTTAATGTACTTTATCCAAAAATGTTTCATATTCAACCATGTGTTATACCCAACTTGACAACCACGTTTGGTCAAAATCGGCACCGTAGTTTTTGTGTGAAGTTTCTCACAAACAAATAAACAAACGACAGTGGTGAATATAAACCCTCCTAAAAATTTTCGATTTTAGAGAAGGCAAGAATTTTAACTTTCGTCAGAATCTGGTACTATAGCAAAATTCACCAAAGGAGTTATTTCACGTAGCAATTAGTAAAATTATTAAAACTCTTATTCTTCTGTATATGACATTAATGTAATAATATTAAACTGCACCTGCTGGTAAAACGAACACCGCCAACAGCTTATAAAAAGACAGCTTCAAGTGTCAGGAAAACTTAATTTAACGTCGGGTTGAAGTTCTCAGGAGTACAGCGGAACTGTTAATTGTTAAAGTGGTCTTGGATTTTTTGAAGTTCTTGAATTCATTTACTGTTTCCCGGTGGTTATTTCATTCTTTTTTTTTTTTTTTGGGGGGGGGGGGTGGGAGAGTGGTAGCATTTTCATTTATTCTGATTTTGTATAAATAGAGGAATTAGGAAGAAACAAGATTAATTGTCTTTCAGCAGTGTCGATGTATATACAGTATATATACACATAGACACACACACACACACACACACACACACATATATATATATATATATATATATATATATATATATATATATATATATATATATATATATATATATATATATATATATATATATATATATATTATATACATATATTATATATATAAATATATACATATTATTATTAATATTATCATTATTATTATTATTATTATTATTATTATTATTATTATTATTATTATTATTATTATTATCATTATTATTATTATCATTATTATTATTTCTTTTTTTTTTTTGGTGGGAGAGTGGTACCCTTTTCATTCATTTTAATTTTGTAGGAATAGAGGAATTAGGAAGAAACAAGATTAAATGTCTTTCAGCAGGAGAGTAGCTACTGAACAATTGCAGTGCAGTAGTTCACCTCTTGAGTGAAGAAGAATTGTTTGGTAATCTCTTTGTGGTCAGGTGTATGAGGACAGAGGAGAATCTGTAAAGAATAGACCTGACTATTTGGTGTATATGTAGGGAAAGCGAAAGAACCGTAACCAGAGAGAAGGATCCAATGTAGTATCCCATAACTCTCTAGCAGTAGTTTCTCAACGGGCGGCTGGTAAATGTATGTATACATACTGTGTATATACTGTATAT
>NC_090736.1:20216178-20226178 GCF_036898095.1 Palaemon carinicauda | reverse complement strand
GAGGTTAGGCTAGCCTACCTCTATGGCTAGGATAGTCTATGACTTTCCTGCGATAGCGATATGTCTTCTTCCTTGCCTAGTTCAGGATTTTTAGCCCTGTTCTAGGTCGGGTTAGGAAGGTTTCTCTGTTCCATGCTGAAACTGTACTCTTGCACCGTTTTAGCCGATCAGCCTGATCTTAGGTTAGGGAGTGTCCTCCCTTCCCTTAGTGGCCGCTCTGGTACAGAAACCCTTCCTGGGAAGACCTCTCTCTTCTCCCTCCCCACCTATCTCTTGTATAGCCTAGCCTATGCTTAGGTTAGTTTATACTCATCTGTCCCCTGTCCTACAACTCCTCCTTAGGGTGGATGAGTAGGGCTACCCGAGCTTCCTTGTGCAGTCCACTCTGGTACATATACCTTCATAGTGTCCTATAAGGTTAGTTACTAGTATAGTTCTGCATATGGGAGTCTCCCCCCCCCTCTTGGGTGTTCCCTAGCCCTCCCTTGGGCTACCTAGCTCCCGGTCCCTAGTGACCCCTGCTCATGGATGTTAGAGCCTGCCTCTATCATGGGTACACCCTCTCAGGGAGGGGGAGGGATGTCTGGAACCCTGACGGTACTTCCTGCATCCCTTTCCCCCCTCCCTCTGTCTCTCTATCTATCCGGGTGCCGGTCTCTTGCCGCCTCTACTGTCGGCAATACCTGCCTCCTTCTTGGTGACTTCCCTTTACCATCCTTATCCCAGTCACCAACCTGGCATCCTCCGACTGCCGGAGCCGCCGCTTCCTGCCGGCGTGCCGCCGTTGTGCCGGCGGCCGCCATCCTGGTATCTAACTGACTTTTGAAAATTGTCTGTTCTAATGCCAGAATCTATGCTGGAGCGAGCACCGGCATGCCGGCGGCTTGCCGGATGCCTCGGAGGCGTCAAGAATACTTGCACCCCCTTACTGTAGCTATCATAAGACTAGGATAGCCCTACATGGCAAACAGATAAGCTGCTTTTGCTATTAAGATCAGTACCTAGTACTGCTCTATTAGTGATCATGCTGTCTCTTTGCATTCTTCTAATTCCAGCATGCTATGTGCATCTTAGCACGGCTGGTTGCCAGAAGCAGTTACCTTTAATGAGGCCTTCTGGCTCTTAACTGGGAACCGAATGAATTCGATCCCAATCTTGTCCTTGGTTTTCCATGGAGTTCCAAAATACTGGGAATCCTAGGAAACTATATCCAATGATCTCGGTCATTTGGATTATCCCAGGACCAAGCTTATGGTAACCAGCCGGGCGAGATGCATGGAGCGTGTTCTCCTTTACTGTTTTCATTCTCTATGCATCACACCTTCTTTAATTTAAAATTAATGATTAATATTAACTTAGTTTAAGAGCCATTCTTATGACTCCCCCATACTCATTTTCTCTTTCTTCCACAGGAGGAGCAGATGAAGTGTGACTTCGCCTTCTGCGCTGTGAAACGCCCGCAGTTTTACGAGCATACGGCTTGCAGGACTCACGCCCCTTGTGCAGACAAGAAAGGGGATTTGAAGTTCTGGAATCCACTGGATTGTACGGTCTGCCAGGCCCACCTAGTTGAGGCCTTCCATAACCCTCCCTCAGCGGAGGTTAGAGACATTTCTCGTGAAAAGCTGCGCAAGTGGGTGCGTGGCTTTCAGAAAAATGCTACTGGACCGTACCTGGCCACCGAAGAACTGAGGTCCCTGTTGTTCCCTAAGGCCTCCCCTGACTCAGTGGTACCAAAAGAAGCAATCCCCACTGTCCAAAATACGGTGGAACCTGATGTGGTCATGGCTCAGTCCATGCACGAGTGTCGTTTAGATTCCGAGGATGATGAACAGATCTCAGACGTCTCGGAAGACACGGAGAAGACGCTTATGGCTCAAGGAGCCGAAGAGGACGAAGACAAGGAGGAATACACCGAGTCGGAGCTTGGAGCTGCTCCCTCGTCCATCCCTCCTCCTACTCCTACACCGACGGAAATGTCCATTCCGTCTACCTCCTCGACTCCGGATCCTTCCTCTTCTACCCAAGAACTGATCCGGCTGATTAGAGCCGTCATGGACGACAGGCTGAAGGAGAACCAGGAGTCCATCAGGTCAATGATTGGATCCAGAGAACCGAAGAAGATTTCGGTCAAGGATCTCCCAGCTTGCTCTCATGCCAACCCGTGGAGGTATGCAGAGCATATGGTTATTGCGACCGGCAGGATCTTTGTTAGTGACAAGATCGGCACGGTCCCGTTGGAAGATGTGGAGTTCTTCCCAAGCTTCGAGGCCTACCCGGACTGTTACGTCCGGCTTCGTTCCGAACCTGCCTCGAAGGAAGAGACCGAACCTAAAGAAGAGATAGTGTTCGATCTCGCAAAGGCCCAGGCTATGCTAGCCTCCGCATTTAAGAGTAGGGGCTTTACCTGCTCTAAGCTTCCGGCTTTGAGCAAGAAGCATCCTACATACGTTGCACCTGACACTGCGGTTCTTCCTTTCTTGGAAAAGGCCTTAGCTGCATGCCTTAAAGCGGCGGAAGAAGGGAAACCCTGCCCTGCACTGGAGGAGTGCAGACCCTTCTCCATCGTGACCCCCCCTGACGCTCGACACTGGAAAGATGTTCAGCATACTTTCGTCGTGGGTAGGCTCGATCCTGACGTCGCCGGACGTCAGTTTAATGAAGACCTCCCTAAGCTCAATGATCACCTCCTTCGCCGGGAACAAGACACGAAGGAGAGGCTTGCGGCATCTATTTCTCATCAAGTCCAACTGGAAGTGATGGCCTGTGACACAAGAGTACCAGATCACTACATGGTACTAGCCAAATCCCACTTACTGACAGTAATGAAGGACTTGTACCACTTCATAAAGGCTCGTAGAGCCTGTCGTGAATTCGTGTTTGCCGGTGCCACCGTGAAACACGAACCCCGGAGGCTGATTTCCTCCAACATCTGGGGAAAGCACCTGTTTCCTTCTGACCTTGTCAAGGAAATAACTGACAGAGCCGCCACGGAGAATAGGAACCTTCTCCACAAGTGGGGCATGTCTAGAAAAAGGAAACCCTCTCAGGACGATGGACCTCAGCCTAAGAGGAAACCGCAAAAGCCAAAACCCCAGCAACGTCAGCAACGACGTCAGTTTCCGGGACCCGCTACCTCCCAAGTGGTTGCCCAACCACAACAGACCTTTCAATTGGTCCCCCAACCGGTGTTGTCACAGTCACCGGTCTTCACCCCTGCCTTTGAGCAACCATCCACTACCTTTCATGCCAAAGGTAGAGGCTCGTCCAGGGGTGCAAGCAGAGACGCATCTCGTCGTCCCTCCAGAGGTAGAGGAGGAAAGGGAGCTAGCGGCCGAGGCAACAAGTCCTCGGGACACCAGAAGCAATGAAGTGCTTCCGGTGGGAGGAAGACTCCGCCAATTCCAGGATCGTTGGACCTTCGATCCCTGGGCACACAGCATCATCAAGAACGGTCTAGGCTGGAGTTGGACGCAACCACCCCCAATCTTCCAGCGGTTCTTCCAACAATCGACCCCCATTCTGGAAGAATATGTTCTAGACCTCTTGAACAAGAAGGTGATAAGGAAGGTAAAGTCCACCAGGTTCCAAGGGAGACTGTTTTGCGTTCCCAAGAAGGACTCAGACAAACTCAGAGTCATTCTGGACTTATCCCCCCTCAACAAGTTCATAGAGAACAACAAATTCAAGATGCTGACGCTTCAACAAATAAGGACCCTTCTGCCTCAAGGTTCCTACACGGTCTCTATAGACCTGGCGGATGCCTATTGGCACATTCCAATGAACCATCACGCTTCCTCCTACCTAGGATTTCGACTCCAAAGGAAAAGCTACGCCTTCCGGGCCATGCCATTCGGCCTCAATGTGGCCCCTCGGATCTTCACAAAACTGGCGGATGCCATAGTACAACAGCTCCGCCTAAGAAACGTCCAGGTGATGGCCTACCTCGACGACTGGCTAGTCTGGGCTCCATCGCCCGAAGAGTGTGCAAAGTCTTGCAACGAAGTTACCCAGTACCTAGAACACCTGGGATTCAAGATCAACGAGAAGAAATCTCGCCTCTCTCCAGCTCAGAAGTTTCAGTGGTTGGGAATCCACTGGAATCTTCAGTCACACCGCCTTTCCATCCCCCAGAAGAAAAGGAAGGAAATAGCAGGGTCTGTCAAGCGACTACTGAAATCCAAACGCATTTCAAGACGACAGCAGGAACGAGTTCTAGGCTCTCTACAATTCGCCTCAGTGACAAACCCAGTGCTTCGCGCACAGCTAAAGGATGCCGCGGGAGTCTGGAGACGCTCGGCATCCATCGCTCGAAGAGACCTCAAGAGACGGCTTCCAAACAGACTTCGACGCCTCCTAAAGCCGTGGTCGGAAGCAAAGGCCCTGAAAAGGTCCATTCCTCTCCAACACCCTCCTCCATCACTCAACATCCACACGGATGCCTCACTGGAAGGCTGGGGAGGTCACTCCCACCTGAAACAGGCTCAAGGGACCTGGTCTCCACTATTCAAGACGTTCCACATAAACATCTTGGAGGCCATGGCGGTCCTTCTAACTCTGAAGAAGTTATCCCCGCCGCCCTCGATCCACATCCGTCTAACCCTAGACAACTCGGTGGTAGTTCGTTGTCTCAATCGCCAAGGCTCAAGATCGCCCCAGATAAATCAGGTGCTTCTCCCAATCTTCCGTCTGGCGGAGAAGAAGAAGTGGCACCTCTCTGCAGTTCACCTACAAGGATTCCGCAATGTGACAGCGGATGCTCTATCTCGGACAAACCCGATAGAGTCGGAATGGTCTCTAGACGCAAGATCATTCTCCTTCATCTCTCATCAAGTCCCAGAACTTCAGATAGATCTCTTTGCAACGAGCGACAACAATCAACTTCCTCTGTACGTAGCCCCGTATGAGGACCCCAAAGCAGAAGCGGTGGACGCCATGTCACTGGACTGGAACAGATGGTCCAAGATATACCTGTTCCCTCCCACCAACCTTCTGTTGAAAGTCCTCTCCAAACTGAGAACCTTCAAAGGGACAGCGGCCCTAGTGGCTCCCAAGTGGCCCCGGAGCAACTGGTACCCCCTGGTCCTGGAGCTGCAGCCCAAGCTGATCCCTCTCCCGGGCCCAGTTCTCTCTCAACAAGTACAGAAGTCGACTGTCTTCGCTTCATCATCGAAAATCAAGGACCTTCATCTCATGATTTTCTCTCCCTTGCCGCAAAGAAGAGATTTGGGATCTCGAAGAAAAGTCTAGACTTCCTAGAGGAATACAAGACCGAATCCACGAGACGGCAATATGAATCATCCTGGAGGAAATGGGTCTCCTTTGTCAAGGCAAAAAATCCTAAAGAAATCACCATTGATTTCTGTATGTCCTTCTTCATTCACCTTCATGGACAAGGATTAGCAGCCAATACGATTTCAACCTGCAAATCGGCCTTGACTAGACCAATTCTATATGCTTTCCAAATTGATCTGTCCAACGACATCTTTAACAAATTACCAAAAGCATGTGCTCGCCTACGCCCAGCACCCCCTCCGAAACCGATCTCCTGGTCACTAGACAAGGTACTCCATTTCGCCTCCAACTTGGACAACGATTCATGCCCCCTCAAGGATCTGACTCAGAAAGTTATATTTTTATTTGCTCTCGCCTCGGGAGCTCGAGTCAGCGAAATAGTGGCATTATCAAGAGAAGAGGGACACATCCTGTTTGCCGATTCAGGAGAAGTGACCCTCTCCCCTGATCCGACGTTTCTCGCTAAAAACGAATTACCCACCAAAAGATGGGGCCCTTGGAGAATATGCCCCCTGAAGGAGGATGTCTCTCTATGTCCAGTAGAGAGTCTCAAGGTCTATCTTCGCAGAACTTCGAACTTTGGTGGAGGCCAACTCTTCAAAGGAGAAACATCGGGCAGCGACCTGTCACTGAAACAATTAAGAGCGAAAATCACCTACTTCATTCGCAGAGCGGATCCGAACAGTACACCCGCTGGTCATGATCTTAGAAAAGTGGCATCTTCTCTGAACTTCTTTCAGAGCATGGACTTTGAAAGCCTTAAAAACTTTACGGGCTGGAAGTCCTCGCGAGTTTTCTTTAAACATTATGCGAAACAAGTGCACGAAGTCAAACATTTTGTGGTAGCCGCAGGTAGTGTTATGAAACCTGCACCTAACTCTGCGTAGAACAGTGAGTTACTTGGGACTCTAACTCTTCGGGTGCCTATGTTGACCCTCGAGCGATTCATAGTGATGTCTAAAAACACTTAGTGCTTTTATAACTGTTCTTATCCCAGGTGAAATGTCATAGTGTCACACAAGTGCCGCATGCCTTGAGCATGATGTGTTGTTTAAAGACTTGCGTTCCTCGAGAACGAGTACCTACTAATCCTGAAATTCCTTTTCAGATTCAAGAGCAAGCCTTTATTTCTATGTACATTATTATTACTGTAAATGAACTTTAGTTTTGCTGTAAATTATTTAATTTCTGCATTGTGAAATAAAATTTCTATTTTATTACTTATGCGTCTCTTTCAGCTCCTACCTACTATGAAATACATACTGTCATAGTTTTATTTATTCCTCCTCTCTTATGGTCATGAAGAATTTAAGATGTCTAATCCTAAATTATATTCACCCTGTCTCAGTAAGGTTCCTACACGAATACTTACTTCTGATAACCAAGAGATGAACTCTATACACAGTGCCCAACCACCACTGGTCTAATTCAGAATGTTCCTATACAAATATCAAACATTCTGCTTCATCTCTAAGTTCTTCAAGTTCTTCTGTCAGGATGAATAGCCCTTCAATACCACTTTGACGTCGGCATAGCCCATGGGAACTTCCTACCAATGGGGGGCAGGATACTTCGTTCCTATGGTTCTTTACCTAAGATTACTTTGCTGTTTTGTCAATGCCTAGGCACTTAACACTGGGGGAAAATCTACCACGATACATTGATTCTCTGGTACTCTTCCATCAGGACGCCATGGCTTGAGCCCAAAAAACGGATTTTGAGCGAAGCGAAAAATCTATTTTTGGGTGAGATAGCCATGGCGTCCTGATGGACCCTCCCTACTACTTCGTCCAGTTTTGTTCCCACCCTACACAATTGTATCATGGTGATGGGCAGCAACTGGCTTCAGGATAAAGACGGGCGTGACGTCATCAGAGCAATGGCGTCCGTTTGTTTACGTCTCGAGTATCAGTAGTAGCCACGAGTGAGATTAGCTGTGGAACGGCTCCCAGCTATTCTCAGCCCTTACACACCGAAGCATTAACTCTGTTCGGGGTGAAGATAGCTATGTGGCACGTTCAGACATGCGTGTCCCCTGTTGTATTACGATGTCTTAAAGGAAAACCTTTGAGATACTCGCTCCAGAAGTTAGAATTCTGTGATAACCTGTGGTTAAATTCTCTGGGAATATCTTAGTAGTCTTATACCCAAGGAAGCTACCAAACAGGAACCTTCCATCAGGACGCCATGGCTATCTCACCCAAAAATAGATTTTTCGCTT
Source organism: Palaemon carinicauda (assembly GCF_036898095.1). Lineage (NCBI taxonomy): Eukaryota > Metazoa > Arthropoda > Malacostraca > Decapoda > Palaemonidae > Palaemon > Palaemon carinicauda. The sequence goes on along the minus strand of NC_090736.1, from coordinate 20,218,662 downwards.
CGCTCAAAATCCGTTATATATATATATATATATATATATATATATATATATATATATATATATATATATATATATATATATATATATATATATATATATATATATATATATATATATATATATATATATATATATATATATATATTTATTTATGTGTGTGTGTGTGCAAATGAATACACACTCATACATATATACAGACGAACACACATAGATACAGAAATGTATATATACACGTTTATAAAGATGTATTCAATGTTTTGAACCAACCAGTAATGATAATCTTTCCGTTGTTATTACAGGGTCTAATATTATTTCAAGTAGTATTTTAGGGTTGTGATGGTCGATGTAATAACGTTCTTGACTTGTGAACGCCAGACTGGGTTCGAGTCCGACTCAAACTCATTCGTTCCTTTGGTCGCTGCAACCACACCATCCTTGTGAGCTAAGGAGGGGGAGGGTTATGGGGGAGCCTATAGGTCTATCTGCTGAGTAATCAGCTGCTATTGCCTGGCCCTCCTTAGTCTTAGCTTGGTGGAGAGGGGCTTGGGCGCTTATCATATACATATATGGTCAGTAACTAGGCCATTGTCACAGTTTCTTGCTCCCATGTTATTCATGAGCGGCCTTCAAACCTTTAAACCTTTATTGATGCTGTCAAAACACATGATAAGGATATTGAAATGATAAAGATAATATATTCAAGGAAAATATACAGATCTGATCATTTGTGAAGAAAGAGGAAACCAATATACAAAAAAAAAAAAAGGCTTTTATTCAATATCTGGCTTCCAAACTTGCATATTGCACATTTCGTTAAGAGAATCCTAAAATATAAAAAAAAAAGTAAGTTACTCCTACATTTCAAAAAAATCATATTCTATCAAATAAAAGTGGCTGAACATGAGAGGACGGTAAGGAAAACTCAGTGAAGGAAAAAAAAAAGGAAATCTTCAAAAGCCAAAAATGGAGAGAAAAGAGCTTTCGACCATAAGTTAATAGAGACACCGTGTCTTTTCCAGGTCTCTCCTTGATACTTGTGAATAATCCTTTGACAGATGAAGGGACTTGTCGCATTTGCTGACTCTCTCTCTCTCTCTCTCTCTCTCTCTCTCTCGCTCTCTCTCTCTCTCTCTCTCTCTCTCTCTCTCATATAGAACTGAAAAAATATACAAGTGAAGATTCACTTATATATTTATTTATAAAAATACATATAATATATATATATATATATATATATATATATATATATATATATATATATATATATATATATATATATATATATATATATATATATATATATATATATATATATGTGTGTGTGTGTGTGTGTGTGTGTATACTGTATATATACATACATATATATATATATATATATATATATATATATATATATATATATATATATATATATATATATATATATATATATATATATATATATATATATATATATATATATATATATATACATACTGTATATATACATATATATACATTCATATATATATATATATGTATATATATATGTATATATATATATATATATATATATATATATATATATATATATATATATATATATATATATATATATATATCCATGCAGAAATGTATGTTAACAAATATTTCTATGTACCACCTGTCAGCGCATGAGCCCACGTCACACCATATGTGTGGTGATCTAAACAGAACCTATTGTAATTACATATATATATATATATATATATATATATATATATATATATATATATATATATATATATATATATATATATATATATATATATATATATATATATATATATATATGCACACACATGTGGGTGGTGTCGTAAAATAAAAAACAACACCTCTCCGGACAAACTGTGCTCCATTTATGTTTTGGTACAAATTTAAAACTGCATTTGCGTTTGTCCATATAATATGAGGCGCCCTCGTGTGTTCTGAACCTTCTTTATACGTGGTTCTTCATCGGGGCTACGATGATTAAATACAGAAATATATGGAAACTAATTGTTTAACAAGTATTGATAAATGAAAACATTAAAATTCCTTTAAATGGAAAATTCAAAGTTTGTATGTGTTTGTTTATCTGTATATATGTGTGATGTTTACATGTTCTTAAGAATTCCTGACTAGTACAATGGTAACATGTTTACCTTGCATTCGCATAGCAGCAGATCCATCACAGCCGGGGACCGTGAGTTTAAGCTGTTTACTGGGGAGTTCACTGCTATGGCTGGGTACCACAGTGGGGTGTTGGGTTTGCCCGGCTGACGTTCTGGTGAGCATCTATTCTGATGAAATTGAAACTCAAACCAGACACTTTTAACCTTTAATATAGCAATTGCAAGTAGATATCGCTCAGCATGAACCGAGCGATTTCATTTGTACCAGTAATCGAAATATGCAGTAGAAAATCGAAGATCCTTCAACTCAGAGCAACGAAAGAAAAAAAAAACAAGGTCATTCTCTCCACAG
>NC_090736.1:20183678-20206178 GCF_036898095.1 Palaemon carinicauda | reverse complement strand
ATTGGTATAGGATGGTTGGAGGGGGAAGGGTGAGACTCTGGGTAGGGTCCCAAAGCTTGTGGCCTGTCGACCCATTCCTTGCTGGTGGGGTCTTTGTTTGAAAAACGGTGGCGCAATGACCGCCATGAATTACAGCCCCCATTTTAGCAGAGATTTTGACATAGAAAAGGACAAGAACTCTGCAAACAAGGTCTGAAGCCACTAGCCTTAATGACTCCTCCCTCAGTGAGTCTCACCACGATAATGAATTAATATCTAAGCTGCAACTAGGGTCATAATTTTACTTTATTTTGACAATATATTAACTCTAACTGTCGTATGGTATATCACCTTGGTTAATCGGTCAGTCGAATCCATATAGAGATGCCTAGTACACTATACACCACACTCCTAGCAACTAAATTATTAATTGATGGCTCTGAGCATCAAATTCTGGCTCACCATCTTGACTGATGGGCTAAAAGTCTCCTTTTATGGGAATACTTAGTTTTCCTTATAAGCAAGGGAAGAATGTGAAGATCCATCTTACATGTACACTTGAACCCATTGTGCAGAAGGTCCTTCCTGGGTCCAAAAACAGTGGTCTGTAATATGAAGCCACTAATTCTGGAAGTCAAATTTGGAAGTCCCTGATAAGAGGGATGGTGCTCCTCTGAAATGTTTTACTAAAAAAAGCTATTATTTCACACCACTATGCCTGGAAGGAACTTTGTCTCTTTGTTGAAGGAGTTTAAAAGTCCTCACTATTTCTCTTATAACTCATTATAACTTTACCACGCCAAGGAATGGGCTCGTACCGACATAAGCTAAATCCAAAGCAATCAAACAAAGTCGGTCAATTGTAACTCACGGTGCTATGTTGCTAAATCTTATACTTCCAAAAGTACTTAAAAAATTCTGCCCAAATTACCGAAATACTTGCAAAAAGTTATCAAACTTGACCCACACATACTAAACCAAATCTCGACGGCTGCATCTTACTCAATGGGGGAAAGGAGTTTGTTTCCCTACTTAATGGGGAAAGGGGAGTCTCTCTCCTACCTAATGGGGAAAGTGGTTTCTTCTTCCTTACCTAATGGAGGAAGGAGAGTCTTCTTCCCTACCTAAAGCGGGAAAGCTAGTCTCTACCCTATCTAATGGGCAAAGGTGAATCCTTTCCTCTACCTAATTGGGAAAGTGGAGTCTTTTTCCTTACCTAATGGAGGCAGGGGTCTTCTTCCCTACCTAATGCGGGAAAGTGAGTCTCTACCCTACCTAATGGGCAAAGGAGAATCCTCTCCTCTAACTAATGGGGAAAGTGGAGTCTTCTTCCTTACCTAATGGAGGCAGGGGAGTCTTCTCCCCTAGAAAAATCTGTCTCCCCAAACTTGCTTCGACAGAAATAAGAATATCCAACTCATATACCGTCGTGACTGACGAACAGAAACCTCTTTTAGAAATGAATCAATCTTTGAATAGATTTGTACTTCGAAATCTCATCAAATGATTAAAGTTTAAGCCTATGCGAAAAGATTCATTTGCATAACGTAGAAATCTCTGTTAGTCCGAAATCACATAAGAATTGACGCGTGACCTGCAAGGTGTCATTCATGAAAAGTAAAGTGGTAACAAAGATCTTTACCATCTGGGTCACATATGACATAACGACAGTCAGAAACGGAAAAGACTGTCGACCAAAAGTGAGCCTGTTCACTTTTCGTGTCACACGTGTCAGGCAAAACTGTGTTCTTCCTCACCACTTTTCATTTACTTGAATAGTAAAATTTCACATTTATCTCAAAAATAATTTCGTTGTGATTAACCTGCCGTTCTTTTATATATATATATATATATATATATATATATATATATATATATATATATATATATATATATATATATATATATATATATATATATATATATATATATATATATATATATATATATATATATTTATATTTAAAAAGAATAAGATTTAAATGGCCTATTCTTTGAAAAAAAATACATTGTGTTCAACCCGCTGTCGTGTGTTTTTATTTCTTCAAATACGTATTGAATTTATTTTTTATTTGAAAAAAAAAAATATTAAATACATAATTTTCAACCTGCTGGGATGAGTTTTGCATTTTAAAATAAAATTTTGTTATGATATAAAAGAATAAATATTGTTCAACCTGCTATTGTAACTGTTATTTAGTCGTTAGTAATTGTTTTTACGTTTAATGTACGTGTGTTTTGTTGTTTTGTTCTTCGTTACTGTTTCTGCTGTTGATAATAAGCTTTAAAACTAATCTCAAACTCAACTGAGGATCAACATTATTCTTATCTAATGATATAGTTTTCGCCAATTCTAAGCCACAGATTACAAATATGGAAGCACTGTTGACTTCAGTTCCCCATTAGTCTTGTATGACATTTTTAAATGATCAGATTTTTTTTATCTTTATATTTCATTAGTTAGACTTTTCTTTTATTAAATTCTCCTTTTCTATTCCTAAACAGAAAATGCTCAGGGCAGCAACACCATTTTCCTTTACTCATTCAACAAAGCTAATGCAACATCAGTCAAGGAATCCATCGTGTCAACTGACAAACGTGAGCGCGTGCCTAGTACCAAGGTCTATAGACCTTACCTAGGCCTATATGACAGGGTGACATGTGATGTGAGAGGTCTCGCATTTTGGTGTAACCGTGACTCGTGTCGCCTCACTTCCTATGTGATTCCAGCCAGAGTCAATAGAGATAGTTTCCAGCCTTAAGAAACGGGGAAATAAAATAACTTTCTTCTCACTGATCGGAAATGTTTCTTACGTCAGTATGGGCGAGAGACAGCAGTACTTCAAGTAAATAGAAGTAAACAGATTAATAGATTAAGTGAACTAACATGTAAAAATGTAAATAAGTGTTTTTTTTTATATATATGTTAGCATAGATCTCCCATATCAACAACAGGAACAGCAACAGCAATAAGAAGAGGAATTGTTTTGCTATAGATTCTTCTCCTGATCATTGAATCCGCAAATTCATATTTCGTTGCTGTAATGAATAAAGAAAATTTAGAAACAATAGTATAGAATTAGGGAATTTAGAAACACCAACTAAAGATGATGCCCGATATGTTAAACAGATCCTGGATGTTAGAAGTAAAAGTATAAAAGCTGTGCTGTCTGTTTAGGAGGTAACTAATGACAAGGGATCTTCTGCAGATTACAGTGCTTTGCACCTACTATGCTTCTGGTAGTGTGCCCACAACCATCGTGTTGTAGAGAGAGCAACGAGGAACCTGGACCTCGGAATCTACGTGGCTGAAGATTCTCTGGGAATTGTAATCCCGATGTACGAGTTTGAGGATAATATAGGATAGGAGTAAGAAAAAGATTGTTATTGAAATGGAATTACCTACAATCACTACTGTCCAATTCTCTGTCCGAAAATAACCATAATTAATAATATATAGAACTGTATATTGACAATTTCAAATGGGAGTGTAATTACTGTTGTAGAAACTACTGAATCGGGAAAGGAACCTCTATAAAAGTTTGTCTTAGGAGAAAGGGAGATTTGGTACTAAATCATTACTGAAGATTTTTAACTTGATGCCATAATGATAATAAATGGAGCACTGAAATTGGGAATACTACCCTAAAAATGGTTGCAAAGAAAATATTGTAAACTTTGTGGGATTATCAGTGGTAGATTTACTATATTATTATTATTATTATTATATTATTATTATTATTATTATTATTATTATTATTATTATTATTATTATTATTATTGCTAGTATACAAGTAAACCTTAAGATGGTAAAGGCCCGTATATTAGAATTAACTGTTATTGATTAACACAAGAACATCCTCTGTCGAAGAGTTTCATTAATGAATTTGGTCATAATGAATAAAAGTTAATTAGCTTTTTATTAATATAACTTTGATGACTTTCCGAGTTTTGGTGATTCAGCAGATTCTGGTGATAATTGGGAGTCATCATTAGTGTACTTGGCATTCATCACTATTCAATAAAAATCAACATTCATGATATCATAACAAATGAACTATTGAGATCAGTAGCTGATGATGTTTTTGGCGTGAACCTGGAAAGGGCATCGGGGTTCTGAGTTTAATCCATCAACAATCAAATTTTCAATTATGGAGTAAAAAGAGTTTTCTCGTTTGTTGCTCGAGAGAGAGAGAGAGAGAGAGAGAGAGAGAGAGAGAGAGAGAGAGAGAGAGAGAGAGGAAGTAATTAAACTTAACATGTTTACTAAGACAGAGAGAGAGAGAGAGAGAGAGAGAGAGAGAGAGAGAGAGAGAGAGAGAGAGAGAGAGAGAGAGAGAGAGAGAGGAAGTAATGAGATGGCAAAGAAAAGTCATTGTCTTAGTAAACATGTTAAGTTTAATTACTTCCTCTCTCTCTCTCTCTCTCCTCTCTCTCTCTCTCTCTCTCTCTCTCACTCTCTCTCTCTCTCTCTCTCTCTCTCTCTCTCTCTCTCCTCGTGAACATCCCCTGGGGTTTAGTCAATAATTCCATTAATTCGTCTCGTATCTCCTTTTCATTGGCGGTGGCAAGTCTCTGCAATAAGCTGCAACATCCATCGTTCGTGCAACATTGAAGCTGTGTTTGTTTCTCAGGGTTCATTGATTGATTTATTGATTTTGAGTTATCTGGCATCCTGACATCGAAGATCATTGACGTCAATCTTATTTCTTATAAAAGAATAATAAAAGGAAATTCAATTGAAAGCCATAACAGCAAAAATTTCCTTATAAAAGTTGAATAACAGAAATATTGTTTCTCAGTGGCGGTCGATAAAGGGAAAAAGGGGACACTAAAAGGAAAGGAAATTGTTTTGTATTTTTTATTGCTGAGGAAAGTTATCCTCCAGAGATTTTATAGAGACTAATTGATAGATTTATACTGGATAACATTGGGGGGAAATTTATTCTTTGTCTACAGAAATAAAAAACAAACTTTGACTGATGAATTTGTGGACTAATATTTGAAATATGATTTAGGAGGGAAATTTCTTTACATGTTTATATGAATCTATATATATATATATATATATATATATATATATATATATATATATATATATATATATAATATATATATATATATATATATATATATATACGTACATATATATATATATATATATATATATATATATATATATATATATATATATATATATATATATATAGACATAAATACATACATGCATAGATACATACACCCACATACATGTATACACACACACACACACACACACACATATATATATATATATATATATATATATATATATATATATATATATATATATATATATATATATATATATATATATATATACATATATATATATATATATATATATATAATATATATATATATATATATATATATATATATATATATATATATATATATATGTATATGTATATATTTATATATATATATATATTATGTATATTATATATATATATATATATATATATATATATATATATATATATATATAATATATATATATATATATATAATATATATATATATATAATATATATATATACAAGCCTAAAAGAGAGGGATAAACTCTTTTCGTAACAAATGTCGAATACCAACATTTAAACGATTGCAAAAAGCAGCAAAAACTTGGAGTTGGTGGCTCCAGTCCTTCGAATATTTCCTTCCATTTTGAATCCAGTAAGTAATAAGTAATAAGTAATAAGTAATAAGTAATAAGTAATAAATAATAAGTAATAAAGCCGGGCGTCGAAATGTCAACAGCTTTCGATTGTATACAAATGTAAATGCGGTTAGAATTGGATTCAACCAAAGCCCTAAAGGAGGCATTTGGCCCAAAAAGATTTTTATGAAAAAAATTAATGGAATTTTTAATCCTGTTTCCAGCCAGGTCACAAAACGATGATTAGAGAAAAGGTTTATTTCGGAGGAAATCCACAACAGACATTTGCCTCTCTCTCTCTCTCTCTCTCTCCTCTCTCTCTCTCCTCTCTCTCTCTCTCTCTCTCTCTCTCTCTCTCTCTCTCTCTAATAAGATAATTCTCAGACTAAAATGCAAAGATATCTCAAAACAACTACTTTTGGACTCAGTTACTCTGGTCCACTTTGGTTATTCTCCTGCGGTTATTATATATCTTGAATTAATAATACTGCAATAATTGGTGGAGAGACCGAGACAATAGTAGACATTCATTACTAACCGATTGAGGGAACGCGGAGGAAGAAATGGAATTCCGTATACTGGAGATAAAACTAAAACTAATCTTATTCTTTCCCCCTACTTTTTTCCCGATTCCATCTGGTTCAACTTCAAGTCACCCGTCTCATTGACCTGTAAAATATCTATTTAAAGGTTTAAAGGCCGCTCACGAATAACAGAGTCAAGGTATAGCGAAAATGCCCTGTAGCTAGTAAGACAATGTCCATAAGACTGGCTATATATACATATGAATAGCACCCAAGACCCTCTCCACACAACGTAGGACCAGTGAGGGCCAGGCAATGGCTGATGATGTCAGCAGGTAGACCTATATGTTCCTACAAACTCCCCAAACTCATCTCACAAGGATGATGAGGTTGCAAACACTACAAGAAACTATCAAGCTGGAGCAGGACTAGAACCCCTGTATGGAAAATCGCTAGACAGGGACGTTTTCACTAGGCCACCATAAACCTTAATCTACATGAAGACGAAACAATTTTTTCCAAACTATTCACAACGGATATAAACGAAAAATTGATAGTAATGTATAGATTTTCTTTTATGGAGGAATTTTAGCCCAAAAAGCCCACCGCTGGGGCCGGGAGACCGTTCAAAGACCTGGCGTAATTGAAGGAAAATCAAACAGTTCAAGAGGAAAGAAGCTGGGCAGCAAGATGGAAGAAAAGAAGCGGGAACGAGGATAAAGTAAAAGGCTAAAAAGTAGACACTGGAATGGCCTATTGGCAATGCCTAGAGGTACACTGTCAGCGCTACCCTATTTCGGGAAGATTCTTTTCCATGGCTAATCAGTTTATTGCAATCTAAGATGTCTGACCGATAGATAAATAGAAGATTGAGTAGACAGATTTCCCCAGGAGAATCCGATTCTAACCTTGGTGGGACAAAAAGACATTCTCCAAGAAAATTCATAGACTGTAAACCAAGAGGGAAGACTGATTTCAGGCTAACCACACAATAATTCCCATTCCAGTTCCATGATAACGATCGCGAAAGTTTTCCAGACTTCAGATGAAGTCGGTAACTTTTTAACGAGATTTGATGTAGGACAAAACTCGGAAAGATTTTGCCCACTGATCTACAAATGGAACTTCTACGGTGATTGGACGAAATTACTCCGGCATGAATTACTTATGGAAATTAGCTTTTGGGAATCAGAGTTCTTTTTGTTGAGGCAGAGAGAGAGAGAGAGAGAGAGAGAGAGAGAGAGAGAGAGAGAGAGAGAGAGAGAGAGAGAGAATTGATTATCAGTAAGATATTTTGTAAACTTGTTTATCTCTATTATTATTATTATTATTATTATTATTATTAGTAGTAGTAGTAGTAGTAGTAGTAGTAGTAGTAGTAGTAGTAGTAAAATAAAAGATTTATATTTGTGGAATAAAAAAACTTTTTGTGATTACCTATTTTGTCTTAAAAAATTGCCATCAAATAAAAATCGGAAAACAAATCTATAGATCGAAACATACCTCTACATCTATCATATTCAATCATGGCTGAAACCATTCAAAGAAAGACCATAATAAAAATATCTATTAAACTATCATGAAATAAACCTATAACAATTTTTGGTTCAGAATTTGGTCTTGGAAGTTGCCTTTAAATCCCTTCGAAAAGATAATAATAATAAAAAAAGAAAAACCTGGAGCAAAGCGCATTTCGTCGAGCGAAAAACCTTTCCATCTCATCATCTCTGGAAAGTGGCAAAGTTTCGTGGTTATAGCTCAACATTCCGGAATATTACCAAGCATTTCTCTCTCATAATATCACGCCCATTCAGGAAAACTTTTGGACAAGTTAAACACATTTTCGCTGGTTTTAAATAAACATATTAAGGACTTTGCATACATCCAATATACAATTTAACAATTAACGAGCAACATGATAAAATGACCGTGGAAGTCTTGTAGAGAGTAGGGTTCCCTTGCTGTATAGGACTAGAAAAAACCGCCCTTAAAATAAGTAAATCAAGTAAATGTATACATGCCTACGAATACTGTACATATATCAATTTCTTAACATAAGACCAGTATCTTCAAAAGAATTACTCCCCTAGTTCCAATTTCCTCCTCATAATAGGTAGAGAGATATAGCTGGTAAGGCTTGTTGGTAATATCCTTGCCTGGTGATCGCCAGACTGGGGATAGAGTCCCGCTCAAACTCGTTAGTTCCTTTGGTCGTTGCAATCTCACCATCCTTGTGAGCTAAGCATGGAGGGTTTGGGGGAAACCTATAGGTCTAACTACAGATTCATCAGCAGCCATTGCCTGGGCCTCCCTGGTCCTAGCTTGGGTGGATAGTGGCTTTTAACCCCTAATGACAAAAGATAAACATTGGCTTGTTACTCTGACGCCGCTAATTCTGAACGTCGACAATGGTGACGTGTCAGCCTTAAAGCCTTTTCCGGTCAATGAAAAGTTGCTAATAATAAACCGTATGATTATACATAAGCTAACGTGAACATTTTTTTTCAAGTCAATGAAGAGACTTGATTTTATAATAAACAGACGCAGTTTGTTAATTAGGAGTAACTGAAGAAACTCATTAATTTTTGACAGTCAAAAGGGGGAAAACTATACTGACGTGTAAGTATCAATCTAATGAATATTATTCATCGACTATATTTTTTTCCGGAAGGACGTGCATTGGAGATAACCTGCAAGGCACTTGGTCCTGAAGCTAGAAATGTGTGGTGCTTCATCATGAGTATATGCAAACATTGGTACTTCGCGCACATAGTAAAAAGAATATGCATTTCACAGAAAAAATTTATCATGTGATTGATCATAGAGTAAACACGCTCTCTCTCTCTCTCTCTCTCTCTCTCTCTCTCTCTCTCTCTCTCTCTCTCTCTCTCTCTCTCTCTCTCTCTCTCTCTCAGATGGCCACCTTTACCAAGATCACCAGGAAATTTTCTCAGAGACAGAAACAAAAACAGAAATAAAAAACGAAATGTTTCCTATTAACGAAGAAACTGGATTGATCGGGTAAGATAACTGATTAAAACCAGAAATGGTTAGGTCCTTAAAGAAGATTGCAAGTCGCTAAAGTCATATGGGACGTTATAAAAATAGAATTTCCAAACAATCTCTAACTGGAAGGAGGTTATGTTTTGGCCCCTGTTTATCCGTTTGTCTATTAGTGAACAACTTCCTGGCCACAATTTTACTCAGAGAGTAGTGAAACTTTCAGGAATTAATATCTATGTTGTAGACGTAGGAGTGATTCAATTTTGAAAGTCCTAGGTCAAAGGCCAAGGTCAAGGTCGACCGAATTAACCATAACCTTAACCCCAAGTTCGCTTATGGTTGTCACACATACTTGAAATACGCCTAAGGTCTAAATTTATTCTGGAAAAGGCAAGCTGGTTTCGAGAAACAAGCTGCCGTGGCGGAGGTCTGCACTGAGTGCTTTTCTTGTTCGCTATGTATGGTCTATCTAAATTCAAAGTGTCATGTCAACATCGGTATTTATTTCCATGTTGGTTAGTCTTTAACCATTTTTCAAGAGGAAACTTTAAAAACTTTCTTGTTTTCCAAGTGCTTCGATAATAGGGTTTTGACAATAATCGACCCATATGAAATGTGAAATGCTGAATGCCATGGAATACATACGACTAAATGACTGTGAAGGTCCTGTAGAGAGTAGGGTTTCCTTGCTGTATAGGACAAGAAAAACAACACTTAAAGTAATGTAAATGCTTTGCCTTCTTGCATAATGTGGATCTGATGAAGAGTAACACGATTCGATGGGGAAAGAGTATCACTTCGAGTGATGTTAGAGGTGGAACAAACAATATCGCTAAAAATAACTTAATATATCATCCGGAATTATATAGATTTAAACTTCGGTGTAGCTGGCTGCCTGCGTGTGTGTGTGTGTGGGTCACGCACACATTATTATCATTATTATTACTATTATTATTATTATTATTACTTGCTAAGCTACAACCCTAGTTGGAAAAGCAGGATGCTACAAGTCCAGGGGCTCCAGCAGGCAAAATAGCCCAATGAGGAGAGGAAACAAAGAAAAATAAAATATCTTAAGAACAGTAACATTAAAATAAGAGAGAGAGAGAGAGAGAGAGAGAGAGAGAGAGAGAGTGAGAGAGAGAGGAGAGAGAGAGAGAGAGAGAGAGAGAGAGAGAGAGAGACTAAAGATGAGCAATCCATGACAAATCTTTTCCACCAAAATAGATCCGGATCCTTCCGAAAACAGTCACGTGATACGACCCTTGGATTGGATTTTCTTAATTTTTATCAGCCGGGAGGTCAATCGGCTGACATAAGTCTTTTTATAGTTTATATATGAATTATATGTTTTAATGCTAATGTTTTTTTTATTTTAATATCTTATGTTAATTGTTCATTACTTCTCAAATCGTTTCTTTACTTCCTTATTTCCTTTCTTCAATGGGCTATCTTTCCCTGTTGGAGTCCTTGGGGTTATAGCATCTTAGCTAATAGAAAAATAAAAAATAAAAATAGAAAATAAACAGAAACGCAAACACAAACATAAAAATAAAAATAAGAATAAAAATAAATGAAAATATAAATATAAATATAAATAAAAATATGATAATGATAACGATAATGATAATGACAACAAAAACAACAACAATAACAATAACAACAAAAATAATGAAAAATAATAATAATAATAATAATAATAATAATAATAATAATAATAATAATAATAATAATAATAACGCAGCTGGGAAAAAACCTTTGTAAAATGTCCGTGAAAATCGAGACTGTACTCTTCGCGGAAGTCTGTTACCATCAGAAAAACACGAACAAATAGAAACAAAGACAAACAAATAAAATATAAAAATAAAAACTACTACTGTAGGGCCGGGGGGGGGGGTGTCAATGACTCCAGTGCCCATCGTGTGATGCACTGTACGCATAGCTTTCTGGTCTTTAATCCCACTTTTTGAACTTCTTGTCTCCCTCGTTCCCTCTTCCTTTCTTCCATTCCAATATCTTAAACCTTTGAAACTGAATGGCCCCCCTGACCCCAACATCGGGCAATGTGACCCAAATTTATAAATGAATACAAACCCAAAACACGAACTTCGCAGTCAGAAATGAGAGAGAGAGAGAGAGAGAGAGAGAGAGAGAGAGAGAGAGAGAGAGAGAGAGAGAGAGAGAGAGAGAGAGAGAGAGAACCTCACAGTTAGAATTAACAGTAGAGAGAGAGAGAGAGAGAGAGAGAGAGAGAGAGAGAGAGAGAGAGAGAGAGAGAGAGAGAGAGAGAGAGAGAGAACCTCACAGTTAGAATTAACAGTAGAGAGAGAGAGAGAGAGAGAGAGAGAGAGAGAGAGGAGAGAGAGAGAGAGAGAGAGAGAGAGAGAGAGAGAGACATAACAAATTCTTCAGCTTGAAGCTAATCGCAAAGGATTTGCTTGGATTCCTTCTCTCTCTGTCTGTCTTGCTGTCTCTGTCTCCAACACCCCTTCTCTGTCTGTCTGTCTTGCTGTCTCTGTCTCCAACATCCCTTCTCTCTCTCTCTGTCCTGCTGTCTGTCTGTCTCCAACGCCCCATCTCTGTCTGTCTGTCTTGCTGTCTCTGTCTCCACCATCCCTTCTATCTCTCTCTCTGTCTTGCTGTCTCTCTGTCTCCAACATCCCTTCTCTCTCTGTCTGATTTGCTGTCTCTGTCTCCAACACTCCTTCTCTGTCTGTCTGTCGTGTTGTCTCTGTCTCCAAATCCCTTCTCTCTCTCTCTGCCTTGCTGTCTCTCTGTCTCCAACATCCTTTCTCTCTCTGTCTGTCTTGCTGTCTGTCTGTCTTCAACACCCTTTCTCTGTCTCTCTGTCTTGCAGTATGTCTGTCTCCAACACCCCATCTCTGTCTGTCTGTCTTGCTGTCTCTCTGTCTCCAACACCCCTTCTCTGTCTGTCTGTCTTGCTGTCTCTGTCTCCTACATCCCTTCTCTCTCTGTCTGTATTGCTGTCTCTGTGTCTCCAACATCCCTTCTCTCTCTGTCTGTCTTGCTGTCTGTCTGTCTCCAACACCCCTTCTCTTTCTATCTGTCTTTCTGTCTCTGTCTCCAACATAACTTCTCTCTCTGTCTGTCTTGTTGTATATCTGTCCACAACATCCTTTTTCTCTCTCTCTCTGTCTTGCTGTCTGTGTCTCTAACACCCCTTTTCCGTCTGTCTGTCTTGCTGTCTCTCGGTCTCCAACACCCATTCTTTCTCTGTCTGTCTTACTGTCTGTGTCTCCAACACCTCTTCTCTCTGTCGGTCATGCTTTGTCTGTCTCCAACACCCTTTTTCTGTCTGTCTGTCTTGCTGTCTCTCTGTCTCCAACATCCATTCTCTCTTTGTCTGTCTTACTGTTTGTGTCTCCCACACCTCTTCTCTCTGTCGGTCTTGCTGTTTGTTTGTCTACAACAGCCCTTCTCTTTTTGCCTATCTGCACTTTTGATTGACAGATTCATCTGGCGTCGCTGCAGCCGCAATTTGTTCGAAATCCGTTGGATTCTCTCGTGTGTTTGCTCGTAGAATCAATTTCTATTCGTTGGAATATAAAGAAAACAGATTCAGCGGATCACATAAATCATTGCCATGATTTATCCCGAGGAGGCGATGCCAACACGAAGCCTTGTTACGGCGTCAAGGCTTTGGGCTCACTCTCACAAACACAAGTGCTGTTTTTGTTGTTGTTTTTCTGAGGGGTAGTAACTATCACAGCACACTTTAGATTATTTGTTTAGATTCTTGGCACGTATGCATTTAAAGGTTTAAAGGCGCTCATGAATGGTAAGGTACAATGACAATGCCCTAACTAGCAGGACAATGCCCTACCTAGAAAGACAATACCCTAGCTAGAAGGACAATACCCTAGCTAACAGGATAATGCCCTAGCTAGCAGAACAAAGCCCTAGCTTGCCGGACCAAGCCCTAGCTAGCAGGACGATGCCCTAGCTAGCAGGACAATGCCCTGGCTAGCAAGACAATGTCCAAGACCCATCATCACCCCAGCTAGAAACAGGGAGGTCCAGGCAATGGCTGCTTAGAAGGATAGTCATGTAGCAAACACTACAAGAAATTGCAGAGCTTGACCGAGACTCAAACCCCCGTCTGGCGATCTCCAGGCAGGGACGTTTCCTATACGTCACCACAAAAGAAAATTTTTTTGTTCCATATTCAAACGGATGTCAAACTGATCATAGAAGTAGAACTTAATAATATTACGTCTAGCAGATCCAGAAACCCATTCTATTCCATCACATTTGGAAAGAGAATAGATCCTTGCATCTTGTCTAACTAACCATTTCAACAATTTTTACCACTCCCTCAATATAACGTTTTTTTTTTTTTTTTATATATATTGCCCTAGTTGTATCGAAAAAGATTTATTTAGTTAGATAGATTCTTCAAAGGAAAGCGTAGATAACCATAGTTGTTGATTTGGTATAAATGATTAAAGAAACCCAACATAACATTCATAACTGTACCATTAATTATAAATCGCAGATTAAATTAGTTTTTCTTTCAAATGTATCTTAGGCTAAGTTTGGCTTCATGTATATGAAATAGAAAGATATACGATGGATATGGAGACCATTACTCATCCTGTACGTACTCGTATAGGGTGTCACACACTCCTTGTATGTGCAGGGGTGTATGGGGTGTGGAAAGGGCATTCAAATCCATATAGGGATGCCTAGCACACTGTTACACCACACCGCTAGCAACTAAACTCTCATTTAATGGATCTGAGCATCACACCCTTGCTCACCATCTTGACTGATGGGCTTAAAGTCTCCTTTCATGGGGAGACTTAGTTTTTTTTACAAGCAATGGAAGAATGGGAAGACCCGTCTTCCATGTATACTTAAACCCATTGTACAAAAGGTCCTTCTAGAGTCTAAAAACAGTGGTCTGTAATATGAAGCCACCAATTCTGGAA
Organism: Palaemon carinicauda; assembly: GCF_036898095.1. Taxonomy (NCBI): domain Eukaryota; kingdom Metazoa; phylum Arthropoda; class Malacostraca; order Decapoda; family Palaemonidae; genus Palaemon; species Palaemon carinicauda. The sequence continues at coordinate 20,192,022 of NC_090736.1, read as the reverse complement.
GTCAAACCTGGAAGTCCGTGATGAGAAGGATGGTGCTCCTCTGAAATGTTTTACCGAATTAAAACCTATTCCACAACACTATGACTGGGAGGGGTTTTGTCTCATTGTTGAAAGAGTTCAGAAGTATACACTATCTCTCTTATAACTCATTATAACGTTACCACGCCAAGGAATCGGCCTGTATTGATACAATTAAGCTATTTCAAAGTCATCAAAGAAAGTCAGTCTATTGTTATTCCTGGTGCCATGCTGTCAAATCTTATGCTTCCGAAAGTACTTGAGAAATGCTGACAAAATTACCGAAATACTTCCAAAAAGTTACCAAACTTGACCCGCACATACTGAACCAAATCTCGACGGCTGCGCCTTACTTAATGGGGGACGGGAAGAACTTACCCTACCTAATGGGGGAAGGAGAATATTTTCCTCTAATCAATGGAGGAAGGAGAGTCTTCCTCCTACCTAATAGGGGACAGGGAGTCTTTATTCCTACCTAATGAAGGAACGGGAGTCTTCTCCTCTACCTAATGAGAGAAAGTGAGTCTCTCCCCTATCCAATGGAGGAAGGGTAGTCTCTACCCTACCTAATGGGGAATGGAGAATCTTTTTTACTACCTAATGGAGGAAGGGGAGTGTTCTCCCCTTAAATAATCTTGCCTCTCCCAAACTGCTTCGGTAGGAATAAGAATATCCAATTGATATATTGTTGTAACTGACAAAAAGAAACCTCTTGGATTTTTTACTTCGAAATCACATCAAATGTCTAAAGCTTAAGCCTATGCAAAAAGATTTATGTACGTATCGTTGAAACCTCTGTTAAGAAACGGGGAAATAAAATAATTTTCTTCTCACTGATCGGCAATGTTTCTTACGTCAGTATGAGTGACAGACATAAGTACTTCAAATAAATAGAAGTAAACAGATTAATAGATTAAGGAAACTGACATGAAAGAATATAAATATGTGTATTCTTTGCCTATGTTAGCATTTGTCTTCCATATTAACAACAGGAATACAACTGTACAGCAACAGCCATAATGAGAGAAATTATTTTCCAACCGATTCTTCTTATCATTTAATCCGCAAATTTGTATTTCGCTGCTGTGATGAATAAAGGAAACTTAGAAGCAATAACACAATTAGGGAATTTAGAAACACCAACTAAAGATGATGCCCGATATATTAGATATGCCCTGGATGTTAGAGTAAAAGTATGTGAGTTGTGCTGTCTTGTAAGAGGTGACTAATGACAAGGGATCTTCTGCAGATTGCAGCGCTTTGCACCTAAGCCTATAGTGGAGTGCCCACAATCATAGTGTTGTGGAGTGAGCAACGCAGAACCTGGAATCTGCGTGACTGAAGAATCCATGGAGCTTGTAATCCCGATGTACGATTTAAAAGAAAATATAGGATAGGAGTAAAAGAAGAACTGTTTTTGAAATGGAATTACCTACAATCAATGGTGAGTTGATTCTGTGTCCGAAAATAACCATTATTAATAATCTGTAGAACTGTATATACACAATTTCAAATGGAACTGTAATTCTTGTTGTAAAAACCACTGAATTGGGAAAGGAACCTCTATAAAAAGTGTCTTAGGAGAAAGGAAGATTTGGTTCTAAATCATTACAGAAGATTTTTAACTTGACTCCGTAATGATAAGAAATGGAGCATTACAATTGGGTAAATTACCCTAAGAATGGTTGCAAAAATTATCAAATACTTTGTGAGTTTGTCAGTGGTAAATTACTATATTATTATTATTATCATTATTATCATTATTATTATTATTATTATTATTATTATTATTATTATTATTATTTTTATTATTATTATTAGCAAAGTTACAGCATTGGTTGGCAAAGCAGAATGCTATAAGTCGAAGAGTTCCAACAGGGAAAGTAGCCCAGTAAGGAAAGCGAATAAGTGATTCACAAGTAAACTTTAATTAATGAATAAAAAATATGAAATAGTTTAGAATTAGTAACAACATTAATTCACATCTGTCATATATAAACTATAAAACGAAACTTATTTTAACCTGCTCAACAAATATGTATTTACAGGGTTTATGACTCTCCCTCTTTTTTCTTTTCCTTAAGTTTTTATAGTTTATATAGGAGAAATCTGTTTCCATTTTGTTACAGTTCTTAGAGTATTTAATTTTAATTGTTCGTTTCTTCTAATATGGCTTATTTATCTCGTTATTTCCTTTCCTCATAGGGCTATTTTTCCCTGTTGGAGCCCTTGGGCTTATAGCGTCTTGCTTTTGCTACTAGAGTTGTAACTTAAAAAATTGAAATAAAAATAAAAATAAAAATGAAAATAAAAATAAAAATAAAAATAAATGAAAATATAAATAAAATTAATAATAATGATCCCCTGTTTAAACAGCCTAATTAGGAAAATCAATCCACAATATGTTCACAGCTGGAATAAAACTTCTGAAGAACTGTGCATTATTATTATTATTTATCATTATTATTATCATTATCAATATTTTTATTTTTTTATTGTTATTTTTATTTTTATTGTTACTGTTATTGTTATTAATTGCCTAGCTACAAGTAAGCCTTATGATGGTGAAGGCCTCAATATTAGAATTAATTGTTGTTAATTAATTTAACACAAGAACATCCTCTGTCAAAAAGCTTCATTGATGAATTTGGCCATAATTAATAAAAATTAATTAGCTTTTTATAAATATCACTTTGATGACTTTCCGATTGTGGGTGATTCAGCAGAGTCTGGTGATAATTGGGAGTGATCGTTAGCGAACTTGGTAATTTGCATCCCTCACTAACCAATTAAAACTAATATTCATTATACCATAACAAATGAACTATTGAGATCAGTAGCTGACGAGGTTTTAGTGTGAACGTGGAAAGGTGCCGGGGTTTTGTTTTGATTCAATTCACCAACAATCACATTTTCAATGATGGAGTAAAATAGGTTTCCGCGTTTGTTGAGAGAGAGAGAGAGAGAGAGAGAGAGAGAGAGAGAGAGAGAGAGAGAGAGTGTTAAATTGGTCAAGAGACTTCTTTTTGGATCTATTAAGAATAATGTTTTATCCTATTTTGATTTTGAGTTTTTAGTTGCTAATATCATTCATTTAGCTAATAGGAGACCCATTACGTTTAAAGAATCTTTAAGAGATATTTCTTTTTTCTAACTTTTAAATTTGTAATTGTTCTACAAAAATAATATAAGCTATATAAGTTTTCATATTTTTTGTAGGTATTTGTTTCAGTTAACTTCATTAAAGGCCATTATTACCTTACAGTAGCTGTAATACCTTTTAGCTCCCCGAACCAGCTAGTTTAACTAGTTACTGCCGAAGAATTGACTTTTACAGAATAGTGTTGGGATCTTCGGTAGAGGTGAAAGTTTTCCTTTTCTGGAGAGCTACCAAGTTAGGCAGTGGCAGACCAGACTCGGTCGAAAAATGAAGTGCTCACTCTAAGAAAATTTGAAGATATAAGCCCTTTCGAGCAGGACAGATTTCGCCGCCGCTGGGTTTATTTTGTATTATTTGCCAACACCTTTAAGATGATTTACAGAGAGTAAATACTTCATGGGACCCACAACAGGACGGAGACTATTGCCTAACATCGCAGACGAACAGCTTGCCGGTGGATATAAGATGCAGATGACGCGGAATGGTCCGTTTCTGGGTGTACTTCTTGTAACGTCTTAATTTGGAAGTGCAACGGATGTCTCCCTTATTGTTTTCGTTCCAATACCAAGACGAAGTATACATTGGGGAGCTTATTTTATGAGGTGCTGAAGCGATGTATTACGAAATATAGATTATTGGTTTAAATCTTTTGCATATTTATTACTCCTTTAGACTTCATAAAGAAGATGGTATATAAAATTCTGCGTAAATCCTATAGCTTTTATTCTTAAATAAGTAATTCCGATTTTTTTTTCACTGCTCTTAAATGAATCGCTGCAACGTACGTCACTCTTTTGGAGATATCGCTCAAAGTGGATCGCTCAAAGGAATAGAGCTCTGTCAATTATCGCTCTAGAGTAAGAGTGCCATATATATAAATCAAAACACCAAGTCACTCAACTCTCGGAAATCAAGTATACGTGTTTGATTCAGGGATAGTGAAATCTAATTTTGACATCAAGCTGATTTTCCAGGAAACAGATCTCGCTATTCCTATCGCTAAACATTTTCCTGGAACACCTGAAGTGCCATTGTATCTCAAACTATAGATCCAGCACGGCTGGCCATCCAATCTGTTAAGAGGCTCTACATCGAATCCCCTTTTCCAGAACAGATGATTTTCGAGGCTGGAAAGACTACAGCATATGCAGTCCTACTATATTCAACTGGAAATCAATAACAATTTATCTTAAGACATTTTATAGTCTTTATTCATTACTTCTCATGTATATTTCTTCTTACCTTTTTATTTCCTTTCCTCACTGGGTTATTCTCCATGCTGGAACCCTTGGGCTTACGGCAACCAGCCTTTCTAAGTAGGGTTGAAGCTAATAATAATAATAATAATAATAATAATAATAATAATAATAATAATAATAATAATAATAATAATAATAATAATAATGATAATGATAATGATAATAATAATAATAATAATAATAATTCCTAACACTGATATTGTGTTTTTGACAAAAGATTTAGAAATACATCAATACTGTTAAGTAGAAGCATTCCTAAGTCGATGTTTACGTCTCATCTTAAGGACAGATTTTTATCTATCATTAATGAGGTTCCTATCAAAACTTCCCAATAATGAAATCAATAGGATTTTGAAGAATGAATAATGAAGATCCTTTTTTTGTATCCCATATACAGTGAACTGCAGTAGCTGTATCGAAATATATTAATTCTGAGAATTCGATCAATGACTTCAGGATTGTTGTTATCATGATAATACTGCTTTACTTCGCTGTTTCATGGAACCCAGCTAATCAGATTGCCTTCTTCTATCAGTATTGTTGTTTGCTTTCACGTAGCACATGTCAATCAATGTGTTGCAAAAACAAAAACAGCAGTTGTTGTGTCAGATGATAAATGGAATGTTGGCTTGAAAAAATAATGTGAAATTTATAACAATTATTAAAATCTCGGCAAAGCCGGTGTCCCAACTTTACATGATCTATCTATCTATCTGCTATCTATCTATCTATATATCTATCTATCGTGTAAATGTGTATTGAAAATCTATACAATTGTTTACTCGCGTATTTGATTTATAGTCCAGGAGCCAAGGGGTGTTTGCATCCATTTTATGTCCACAAAATTACCCGCCTGATTTTGATAGTGGACCACCTTGGACATATTTTTAGCGAGGGTGTTTGTTCTGAAACCCGGCAGTAATGGAGATATTTACTAGTTTGTTAGAAATGCTCTGATGCAAAATCGCTCCAAAAGTTAAGGGTACGGGAAATTAAAATTAACACAACATTGCACACAATTAACCTATGGTTTTGAGTTGGCGCTTAAATTGAAGCTAGTTTAGTTATCTACAACATAAAAACAAGTTCAAGGTCGTCAGATGAGAGTCAAGGTCACCAGAGGTCAAAGTGTGACGTAATTTTACTTATGCTTGAAATTAAGACTTTCTTTCATTTGAAGGCCAACAAAAACACTCATGATGATATAACTGTTTATTTGAATGCACATCTGAATACCATACAATATTAGGTAGTTTTAGAAAAAGAATTGAAGTCTCTAACACAAATAGTAGTCCTTTGAGGTTGAGTTGAACATAGCGAAAATCGGCAAAATTTCTCAATTGCATCCCTTACCCACCTGGTTTTGATAGTGGACCTCATTAGACACAATTTTAGTTGGGGTGTTTGTTCTGAAACCCGGTATTAATGGAGATATTTACTAGTTTGCTAGAATTTGATTACTTAAAATTTTTAACAATTTGTAATTTTAATATTTAATTTATCAAAAAAGCATTTTTAGCAAAAATATCTTAGCTAGTATCGTTGAATTATAATACCAAGGCAAAAAAGTAAACCATACACTTTTCCTATATGTGACCGATTAAGGGTTATGTTCTTTTTTGTCTTTTCAGGACTGACGAGTACATTGGGACATCATCAAGTATGGCGGATATCCCAAGAAAACGGAGACGGACAGCTTCACCGATACCTAGCCAATCCACTGATCCTGAGAGGTGCATCATATGCCAAAGAGATGAACCCAACCTTAATACATCAGGGACAGAGAATGGCAGATTAGCAGTAATCCAAGCTGCTGGCATTAGAGGGGACTGTGTGTTAGAGAGACTGAATCATGTTGATCAGGCGAAGTTTGTCTACCATGTTAATAATGATTGCTACAAACGGTACACACACAAAAGGAATCTTGAGAGATTGCAGCTGGCAGCAACATCTGACGCAGGTGCACAGCAGAGTACCTCATCTGGTGGTCAGATGAGGAGACGTTCCTCAACTGCAGCACGGGATCCAGCATCACGTGCAGAAAATGTAGACATCTTCTCCAAGCCTTGCTTCATATGTGGCCATGTAAAACACAACAATGTATACAAGAAGTGGTGAATCTCGGAGGAAGGCCGTGCAAAGTCCTTCCTGAGAGCTGCACTGTCTCTTCAGGATGAAGTATACACGCGAACCAGTGACTTGCAAGATGCAGATGCTGTGTTTGGGGCAGATTTGTACTGTCACAATGACTGTATCCGCAAATATATCTTGAAAGGAGAAAGGCAGTCCTCCAAGTCTGCGCTGCCGTCCATTGGTCAAAAGAAGCTGGATATATTTGCAGATGTAATGAAGAACATTGAACCAGGTTTGAACTCTGGGGGTGTGCTACAACTTGTCATATGTATCTGATAGTTGCAATAAAGTGGTACAGAGTGGTGATCAAGATGTCACTGCCTTCAGAAACAGGGATGTGAAACTGTATTTGCTAAATATGTGTGGTAATGATGTGTCATTCTTCACCCCTGAAAGTGCAAAGGCCCCTACAATCTTCTTCAAGAATAGTGCTGTAGATAGTATGCCACAACATTCTGATAGGGAAATGACTTCAGATATACTAAAACAGTGTGGTTTATTGTTAAGGAATTTTTTCTTGAAAGAGGACTTTGAGCTCAATGACAAATTTTGTGACGCCAATGAACTTGAGAAAGCGTACAGAGACATAGCAATTCCAGATGAAGTTGCCGAAGTGTTCTCAACACTGTTTGACTTTGATGTGAAGTGCAATTACAATGACCCTGACAACTCACATCATAAAAACCTGGATGACTGTGACATTTCTGATGGAAAAATACTCTCTATTTATCAGGTCATGTTTTACATAGTGAACAATGTTAGAAAGCGCACTCCTCTGCACATGCTGAACTCAGAAGCAATATACAATGCTTGCAGGTCAAAAACTCTCATCTCAAGTTTCAATCGGTTTGGACTTGCAACCAGTTATGATGAGGTTCTTCGCTATCATTGTGATATGGCTTCATATATCACTGAATCAAATCGGGGTCAGGTCCCTGTTCCCAGTCAGTTTGATCGAAGTAGATTTACTATTGGCGCATTTGATAACTTTGATCATGAGGAAAACACTTTGTCTGGAATTGGTGGAAGTCATGACACTATGTCTATCCTAATGCAGGACAAACCAGCTGGTACATTACGGAATATTAAACTAAATATGTCCCAAACTCAGATAACACACTGAGAAAGACAATTCAAACAGGAACTAAGTTGTCAGGTTTTCAGAAACTACATAAAACCTGCCAAGAAACCCAGTCTTTCAACTGTGTATGAGGTTCCGGAAGATCTGTATGAAGCAGATGAATGCCGAAGAAATGTTACAATGATGAAGGATGCTGCATGGATACTAGGCAGAATGAACATGTCAGATATGAAGGAAGGCATCAGAGAAACAAGCCAAGAACAGCAGATGCCCTCATGGAGTGCCTTTAATTCCCTTGAGGCATCATCTCTACCATCACAGCAAGAAGACCATATCAGACCTTCCTCCAACTAGTCGCTCAGTTAAAGGACACATACTTCGAGCATTCTATGGGACATACTTGCAGTTACACTGCCTTGACAATGCAGAACTAAACCCGTGCGAGTTTGGCTTCTATCAGGATTACTGTGCTCTGCTGCCCAAGAGAATACAGTTATTGCTTCCAAATGATTTTCCACTCCCATGCAAATGTACTGCCTGTGCTACCCAGCGCTGTCCTTGGAGACAAAATCAAATTACATGTTGCCCCTACTGCACCTGCCAGTCAAACAACACAGGCTGTAGAAATACGGTATCATAGAATTGTTTCACTAGTAAATAGGTTTCATGCATGCAACTGATATTCTTCGAAAA
>NC_090736.1:20171178-20173678 GCF_036898095.1 Palaemon carinicauda | reverse complement strand
ACCAGAGAGAGGGATTCAATGTAGTACTGTCCATGCAGTCAAAGGACCCAATAAATCTCTAGTGGTGGTACCTCAATGAGTCACTGGTGCCCTGGCCAACCAACTACCCACCAAGTCTCCTTTTCCACACTATCAATAATTACAGCTATTTTCCCTCTACTCTACAGAAAAGTTTCGGAATTCTCTTTTTGCTCTCGTGCTTCATTACTAATACAGTTCTTATTACTTCATTTAGGACTCTGCTAGAAGAGGGTGGTAGGTAGCTCTAAACCTTGACCTTTGCGTTTGCGCTTTGGATAATCTTTGTGAATATTATATAAGAGTTGCACTTGAAGCTTTGGAAGAAAATAGCATAAACAGAAAACAAGGCATCAGAATAATGTAGTCTATCGCTCTATACATTTGCTTTCGTGCAATTGAATTGGGCTTTTTGTAAAAAATAATATACATTAATTTTAATATAATTCGCTTGAACTGATTTATGCTGAAAAATTCCATAGCAAAAATATGAAATAATACAAAGGTTCTAAAAATATGAAAAGGGGAAAAAAAGCTGAAATAATTCCATTCTGAGCAATGCTTTGTACATCTCGGACATTCTTTAATAACATATTTCAACTGTCTAATCTCCCCAAATAAGCTATGGTTTATGTGCTGTTCTTGAAGTTTGAGCCGGCTCTGGCATAAAACCAGATCAATTTACCTATGTACGGGGGATATGATGTCGTTCTGTTTTCTGAATACAGGATAACAATAAAAATTCATATATTTGTCATCTTATTAGACCTTAAGAACTTTACACTGTATGTAACGTCTCTATTTCCATTTGAATAAAGAGCTAGATTATACAAGCTAGCTAATGCCCGTAAGTAGCTCAGGCCGGATGGAAATTAAACATGAAAACTAGGAATTCATAAAAAACCATCAACCAGATTCTTGAGTGATGGGGGATCATGAAAGGGAAAACAGAAGCAAGAGGAGAATTCAGAACGATTATTGACTTCTTTTAGGAAAAAGGTATTTTAAGTCAGGCTTTCATATTTTTGACAGCCCTCATTTATAGACCGAAAATAGATTTACCAAACGAATACGGTTATACGCAAGCACCCATATATCCCAACACATCCGCACACACATACACACTCATACACACACACACACACACACACACACACACACACACACACACACATATATATATATATATATATATATATATATATATATATATATATATATATATATATATATATATATATATATGCGTATGTGTGTGTGTGTGCTAGTCTTAATGCCCTCTTTCTTGACCTCATTTTCAGAGTGGGGAGCTTGCTGGCGTTAGAAAATAAATGATCCACGGACCTACTAAATTTGATCCAAATGCTTTACCACTCGGGAAATTGTCCATAATAGCTGGTAGCATAAGATCCGAAATACTCCAATAATTTCTAAAATTTCAGTTCCTGAAGGAATTTTTCATCTATACTTTTTTTTTCAAATAGCAATTAACAACAATGTATATAACGTACTAAAATGTACGAAAGGACTATAAAGAAACTATTCTTAAGGAACCATTAAGGAAACAGTAAATCAGTAAATGAAGAATATGATATAATCATGAAGCAGTTTTAGAGGTCAGTCAAAGAAGGACCCGTCTATGTAACATGCCTCTTCAATGTCCCTCCACTTCCCTCCATTTCTCTCTCCTGATGCTTCCCACTTCCCTCCACTCCCTTCCCGTCATGCTTCCTATTACTTCCCTTTCCTCCCCGCTCCCTAACCACAGTGCTTCCTACTTCCCCCACTCCCCCCTCTCCCAAAGTGTGTCCACTGACTTTATGAAGATAGAAAAGTGTACGAGAAGATTAATTACTGCCCCCTGTGTTCGTCAATATTATTTGGTGTCTTTCGCCCCTCAACGTAAAAAAAAAAGGTAAAACTGTTGTTCTGGTAAACAAGAGACGGCAGAAGAGTTGGGAAAAAAGATAACTCTTGGTACAACCAGAAAAGGAAGTTACGAGACACTTTCCTTAAAGTTTTCTTGCGGTGGAACTGAACATTTATATCTTAATGTTGATCAAATTGCAAAACCTTAGAAAAGGATAAGGCATAGTTGGAAATGATCACCTAAATTATATGAATTAGGGGATAAATATAAATGATATGATAAAGAAAAATGTTCCCAGAAATTCTCTCAGTGGAGGGTAGAGCTAAAAATGAAATTAGTTGCTCTGGTTTTTACATTGAAAATAAGCAACAAGAACAAATAACAGCAACAAGAGTAGAATAATCTGTAATCCCATTTTTCTGTAGCTGCCAATCATTCTGCTATTAAAGGTCATGGCGTAGGAGCTAAGTGGTTTTCATAATATGATAAAATGGTTTGTATTGTGTTTAACAAACCAACGAATATCACGCTAGGACAAGATATATGTAGACAGATAAATTGCCATGTGCTATCCATACCCAATTTGGGTAGTGCTACCTCACTGAACCACAA
>NC_090736.1:20146178-20166178 GCF_036898095.1 Palaemon carinicauda | reverse complement strand
CACACAAAGAAGATTTATGTGTTTATGTATATATATATATATATATATATATATATATATATATATATATATATATATATATATATATATATATATATATATATATATATATATATATATATATATATATATATATATATATATATATGTATATATATATATAATATATATATATATATATATATATATATATATATATATATATATATATATATTTATATGAGTGTGTGTATATACAAATATGGTAATGAGATTCTTAAACTGTTTTTACCTATCTTAAAATATATTATTTTTCCTTGTTTCCTTTCCTCACTGGGCTATTTCCCCTGTTGGAGCCCCTGGGCTTATAGCATCCTGCTTTTCCAACTAGAGTTGTAGCTTACCAAGCAATATTAATAATGGATAAGAAGAGTTAGAGCTTTCTGCATAAATGTCTTTCGAGCTTCTAACTCGTCTCCTTTTGTGACCTATTTTCATAATGGTAAAGTTGAAGCTATGGGGATTAAAGGAGAGCCGCCCGCATCAGTCTTGCTTGTACTTGTCCCCTATCAAGTACAAGCTTCCATAATGAAAAGCTAAATCATTCTGCCCAGCGGCTGAGAAATTTCCAATCTCATAAAGTGCCTTTCCTGATACACCCAATTAATCGGCGATGTGGAGCCCGTCTCAAAAATCTTTTTCCTTTCGTTGTTGTAGGTGCTTGTTTTGCGTCGTGTATAATATATAAGTATGCATATATAAACACACACACACACACACACACACACACACACACACATATATATATATATATATATATATATATATATATATATATATATATATATATATATATATATATATATGTGTGTGTGTGTGTGTGTGTGTGTATCTATATATACATATACATATCTATATTATATATACACACACACACACACACACACATATATATATATATATATATATATATATATATATATATATATATATATATATATATATATATATATATATATATATATATATATATATATGTGTGTGTGTGTGTGTGTGTGTGTGTGTATACATATACACACACACACACACACACACACACACATATATATATATATATATATATATATATATATATATATATATATATATATATATATATATATATATATATATATATATATATATACACATTACATACATATATATGTATATATATAAATGCACACATATGTATATATATATATATATATATATATATATATATATATATATATATATATATATATATATATATATATATATATATATATATATATATATATATATATATATATGTGTGTGTGTGTGTGTGTGTGTGTGTCTGTGTGTATGATTCTTCTAAAGTTGTAAGATGCAACAATTGAAATGATTGCATTGATTCTACTTATAACAATTTCCATCATAATGGATGTCTCCAATGGCCTCCACCTCTCTCTCTCTCTCTCTCTCTCTCTCTCTCTCTCTCTCTCTCTCTCTCTCTCTCTCTCTCTCTCTCTCTCTCTCTCTCTCTCTCTCCACTCAAAATCCCTACAAAATCATCTCCCTCCCTTTGTGTATCCTCTATTCATCCCAATTGTCCTCTCCTCTTTGCGGCCTTAATATGCCAGGATATTGGAAGGAGCCTAATCCCTGCAAGGTGTCCCTTTAAAGGATGGCCTCTGGATCATCAATCTCCTTTTTCTTCATTTACTGATAGTCAAGATATGGCTTTTAAATTGTTCTTTATTCCACTTCTATCTTCGACACCTTCTTTCCCTTTTCGACGTTTTGATATCTTTCTTGTGTCTCCATTTCCATTCCTTATCAAATATTACTTCTTTTTTATGATGATAAGGTCTAGTTGTTAGATGCTCTGTCCAAATAATTCAATGCATTTTGTTAGATTCATTCAGGGCTAAAGGCAGTTTTTTACAGTATGCTCAAGGGACGAGATTAGGCGCTGACATAAGGCCAGACTTTTTTAACACTGGTATTTGTTATATTTATATAAATATCTACTGGGTATTCATACGTCTTCTAAAGAGCTTATTAGAGCATTGCTTTTAACAAATGATACTCTGATAATGAGACTGAATTGAATAGACATTCTTAAAAATTCAGGGTAATTATTTTACTCTGAAGAAATTCTTTTTTCTTGCAGAAATAAAAACGCAAATTTACTTCCGTTATAGTACATGTTTAAAATATTTTTAAAATTCATATTTCAGATTTTTACTGAGAATTCTTTATTAGCCGACCTTTTCCTATTAATCTTCTTCAAGAAGTTTGTTACCATATCTTGATATAATGTGGTAGACTATTGGAAACGTCCTTACATATGTTGGACGGGAGTTCGAGACCGCTCATGCCCGATAGTTTCTAGCAGTGCCTGCGATCTCACTATCCCTAGGGGAGCCTACTGGTCTACCTGCTGTATTATCAGCATTATCAGTATTATCGTGATACTTCTAAGGTTAAATTCTCTGGTATATCAATCGCAGAAATATCATAAGTAAAAGCAACCGTTGATGAACTTCCAACAGGACGACATGGTTTGAGCCCAAAAAAGTAGTCGCGTGGCCAAGCACCATATATATATATATATATATATATATATATATATATATATATATATATATATATATATATATATATATATATATATATATATATACATATATATATATACATATATATATATATATATATATATATATATATATATATATATATATATATATATATATATATATATATATATATATATATATATATATATATATGTATATATATATATATATATATATATATATATATATATATATATATATATATATATATAGATATATATTAAGATAATAAGATAAATGAGTGTATGTAAAAGTATTTTCCAAATTTAATTTAATATATTAAGTTTATTATGTTTTCTTAAAATCCGTGGCAATATTATTACTCGATAATGTATAGATAGAAAAAAATAAAAGACCAAAAGAGAAAGAAATATATGAAACTGGTTATCTTTTTAATTGAATGAACCGATAAATAAACGGAGAAACAAATGGAGGATAATTCTTATCAAATTTCTAAAAAGAAAACTGTATTTTAAAGAAGTTTTTTAGTAAAACTCTGAAGTATTTCTAAAAACATCTTCTTACCATTCAAGTGCTTTTGTTAAAAAGGTTTTTGTTATCTAGACATTTATCTTCAATTCTCAACATGTTGAAGATACTATAAACAATTCCTAAGATTCCAGACGTGAGCATTATTCCCTGATAGTTCAGAATAGATAAAGCTACCGCTCACCTTTAAAACGAAAAGAAAAAAAAAAAAGTTCAATACTCGGATTTTTTTATATACTTTTTAATATTCGAAGAAAAAACAGATTGTCTGCATGAAGAAAAACAAGTGTGTCTCAATACTTGGAGGACGTTCAATTTAATTTTTAATGGTTGAATGATTATGAAGAGTTTCGAAGTGAAATAAGTTTTCATTTAAACACAGATCCTCTAAAAGTAGGCAATTACTTTCTAGCTTGAGCAAACGAACAGATATCAGAGTACCATCAATATTGTGGTTGATAATTCTAATTCATCATTGTGAAAATAGATATGTCATAAATTGCTATGCTTTATCGTATGACATTTTGACAAGAGTTGCAAATCGATCTGAAACTGGAAATTTATGATTTCATGTAAATAGAAATTTCTTATTTAAAAATACCCGATGCACTAATTCGCCTAACATTATTATTGTTTGATTATGCAAGCAATCAGACCGAACCAACATTAGAAACCACTAACTTGTAATAAAAAAAAATGAAAAGGCTTTCACACAACTGTGAAAAAAATGTCAGTCAACTATCATGCCTTGATGAGGATGGGGGGCTTAGGGATTAGCAGCTGGGTTCCGATGTTTGCTGGGAATTGCTTCCCCACTAGTCTTTGGTGCCAAGCTGTTGATCCAACTAAATTAGTCAGCACTTTCTCTTTTCCTTTTGTTTTTTCCTTTTTTCTCCCATCTCCAACTCTTGGACATGAACTTGTTATTGACTTTGGCTTATGTTTGATTATGGTTTGGCTGCCTCTTTGGATTTGACGCAGGTGGGATGGACGGCATGCCATCTCAAAAGAACTCGAGTACCTGACGTGACCGAGCGAGGGGAAAGTCTTATGTCAAAACTTTCCCTCAGTGCTGGGTCTGACGTTGACGGCCGTCATGACGCCTCAAGTGCTGAGGGCGGGGTGTATCTCTGGATATTGCCCCTAGGGCGGCCCTAATTGTAGGGATGAACCCGTCCTCTAATCTGGCTCCTTGATGGGTGGGGGAATATCCAGATGAAATGAATCTTCTCGTCATTATGGCGACCCCACCGAAACCCGTTGACGACCAATCTGCTTCCTCTCTGGTTGACTCTTCCAGGAAAATAGTTCACTCGATGGACTCGCATTCATCCAGTGTTATTACTCTGGAACCTTTCATTCCAACTTCCCCCAGATGCCAGAAAAATAAAAACTCTGGCATTTTAAAATGAATATTTAAGGGTCCTATATTGTGAGGGAATTACTCGCAATGGGAATTATGAAGAATTATTTAATGTTCTGAAAAAGTTTGGAGATATAACAAGAATGGAACTGCAGCTCTCCAAAGATAAACAAGAATTTGAGGCTTAAGTCACTTTTAGTAACACATTACAAGCTACAAATGCTTTTCATGAAATACGAAATGGTAAAGTTTCTGACCTTTCTTGTCGAGTGAAATTGCATAGTATCAAAAATTTTTTAGACTCGGAATATGACTTTAAACCCAAATGCTCTGCCTTGCATGAAGAAGTTCTGGAAAAAACCAGAATAGTATCAGAACCAGTCTGGTATGTTGCTTCATACAAGGAGGGCTGTAATAATCTGATAAAGGGGTATGAATGTATTGAAAAAATGGTAGGCTGTATTCCACAGGGAAATTTAACACGCAATGACCGTTGTCTGCTTATTAAAGCAGGTAACAAATCTCAGGTTGTATTATTGAATAATTTTAAAGCTTCCTCGTCAGATATAATTCAGAGAGTCTCTCCTCACCACTCTTACAACCACGCAAGAGGAATTATTTATAATAAGGATCTAAGTGAATTTTCTGATGAAGATATACTGAAAAGATGCCCAGCTACCGTTCTTAAAGCTAAAAAACTAAAAGGGAATAATAATGCAACTTGTTTAATCTTTTCATCACATTACCAACCATATTACATCAAGATCAGACACTTAAACATTCTGGTCAAGAAATTCCACCCACGACCAATGCAATGTTATAAGTGTTACGAGTATGGCCACATCAATGTAAAGTGTACTAATAAGAAAAGATGTTATATTTGTTCCGAATTTCATGATCCCAATAAATTCCATGATACCTCCGCCGATTTTACTCATGAAAAGTTTTGTTTCCATTGTGAGGGAGCTCACTCTCCCAATTCTAAACTGTGTCCTCAGTACAAACTGGAGCAATCAATAATTGAGACTGCCAATAATGAGCATATGACTTTTGGTGCAGCAAGGAAAAAATTTAACGGTTCTAATCCAACATATGACAGAGTTTTGTCCAATCCCGTAAAGTTAAATAATAATTCAAGGAATACTTACCCCACAGTTACTGCTGGATCTAAATATCCTGAGATTTCACCTTCTTCATCAATAAATCCCTCAAGGCCAGATAAGATTTCCAATAATTCCAGCAAGCCACAGAACTCTCATCCAGTTTCAGCTATTCTGGAAAACAATAATAGCAGTAGAATAAACAAAAAACCAAATAACAAAGTAGGCCAAAATGGTCCCTTAAAGCAAGAAGACCGTATTCCACTGCAAAAACCGTTTCAACACACTTGCCACAGACAGTGCCAGCAAGGCTGTAGAAAACATAGAAGAAATAGAGATGGTTGATATCGAGCCCCATAAATCAAAATGCGTGAGCAAGAAAAGAGTAATTGAAGATACAACACCTCCCAAACCCCCCCCCCCCCAAAAAAAAAAAAATAATATCGAATTTACACCAGATGAAATTGGAATGGATATCGAAAAATTACTGGAACTCCTAACCTCTGGATCCGAACCTAAAATGGTCAATAACCACATCACTAAACAAGTGATAAACGTTGAAGTCCATAGGAATCCAAATGACCCTCAAGGAAGTGAAAGCAAGTCGAATAATTATGCACCCATTAAAGAAATAAGCCCTTCTCCAGTTCTAGGTATGACTAGAAAACTAATGCTTTCAGCGTAAAACAATGGAAGAAAATACAACACACAAAGTTTCATGTGGTTGTAACGATTGCTTCATGGCCGAATTCAATGACCCTAAAAATCTAAATGTACATAAGGTGAATAATATAACAGATAATTTTACTAAGAACAAAAACAAAAACCAGTATGGCAAATTAGAAAGCCACAATGCTGGTTGTATGTGTGTTGACCATCTAATAAAGAAACTGGCAACAGGCACCCTCAAACTGGAAAAATTTATAGAAAAACTTAACCTTAATCCAAATGACACTCAGGAAGCTAATACAAAAAAGGGTAAAACCCAGGGAGCCATACCCAAGGAACTAAATCTTGATTCAAAAACTACAACTAGCTTAGTCAAGCAGAAACCCGTCTCCAACAGAATAAGTAGAAATAATGCCTTACCCAGTGGAAATTTATCTTCTTTGTCGTAACGTTCAACTCTTACATAATTCAGTGGAATATTAATGGTCTTAAAACCTGTTTACATCTAGGGGAAACCCAAAGACTATTGAAAAATTATAACCCTATTGCAATATGCTTACAACATACTAATGATACTGTTCCTTCAATAGGAAACATCAATTTAGCATCTCACTCAATCCCTTCTCCCAATATTTTAGGGACTGTAGTATATGTTCATAATAAAGTAACTTATGATGCTTCAATATTCAACACATTAGAATTTCAATTATCTATATGTACAATCAACCCTCTTGCTACTATGATATACAAAATCTACCTAAAGTACTCCCAAATATGCAAGAGGATATACTATTACTAGGACACTTCAACTCCCATAACTCCATATGGGACACCAATTGTGTTGATGTTGACATAAATGGTTCAAAGGTTGAAAAGATGATGAATGATCATAGCCTCTGTATATTAAATGAGGCAGAGAGTAGCACTTACTATTCAAAAGCTCATGGAACTTATTCGTCAATAGATTTAACTCTCTGTTCCAATAATATTGTTGATAGGTTCGAATGGAATGTCTTAGACGACCTGTTTACCAGTGATCATTTTCCTGTTTTGATTACCATATTAGGGCATACACCAACTTCTTCGATTCAACGATATAATACAGATAAAGCTGACTGGGATAAGTTCAAGTTTTACACTAAGCAAGTGCCTCCCTTTGATAACTCCCAAGATCATGATAAAACAAATGATGACCTTGTGAATTTAATCACACAAGCGGCTGATAAATCGATACCTCTGACTGGCACCCGACAGTTAAAACATTCAGTCCCATGGTGGTCAGAGACATTAACCCAGCTGATAAACGAAAAGCATGCAGTTGGAAGAAAATTAGAAACCCTAAACGAAAGATTCAAACCTTTGAGCACTGGTCCCCTAATGTTAGGGAATAAAATAAACAAACTGGTTGACCGAGCAATAGAAATTAGTGTATTAAAACCATATTTTAATAGGGTTTCTTCTAAATTCAGAACGGAAGTAATAGAAGGCAAGATAATTTCATGGCAAAAATACGTGTCAAGCATATCGGATAATACTTCTGTGCAGAAGGTGTGGTAGAAGTTTCGGAAGATTAATGGCTCTTGCAGCAAACCAGCGAGACACGCATTAATGCATAACGGCTCGTTAATACATGATACTCAGACAATCTCTAATATTATCGGCCATAATATTGAAAACATAAGCAGCATTGATAATTTAGACGCCCACTTTCGAGCCATTAAAAGAAGAGAAGAAGCAACACCATTGGACTTTGATACTATGGAGGATATCTATTACAATAAAAGATTTACTGAAGAGGAGTTGGAATTTGCCTTATCTAATTATAGGTCAACAGCCCCGGTAAAGATAAGATAAATTTCGATATGATTATAAATCTAGCCCCTTCAGCTAAAGCATATCTATTGGATTTTTACAATCATCTTTGGACCAAACACCTATTTCCAAAGGCATGGAAGCATGCAATAGTAATACCAATAGTAAAGGCAGGGAAAGATCCAAGTTATCCAAACAATTACAGACTAATTTAATTAACCAGTTGCATATGTAAATTACTGGAAAAAATGGTAAATTATACACGAAATTGGTGTTTACGTCGCAATAATATTCTATCAACTTCTCAATTTGGCTCACAATCAGAACGATCTTCTTTAGATTCCCTTTCACACTTAGAAAATTATATACGTAGAGGCTTTGAACGAAAACAGATCACAATAGCCATATTTTTTGATATTCAAAAGGCATATGATACAACGTGGAGACACTCGATATTAAAATCCTTACATCAGAATGGTTTTCAAGAACACCTTCCTATATTTATCAGAAATTTTATTGTTGGAAGAATGTTTCAAACTCGTATTGATAACATTTACTCCGAATCTTTTAATCTTGATAGTAGTGTACCGCAAGGCAGTGTTTTAAGCGGGACTCTTTTTGTATTGGCAATTAACGACATTGTTAATCAAATGCCACAAGGAGTGCAGAGTAGCCTATATGTAGATGACTTTGCAATTTACCATTCTTCCAATAGCCTGCGTCATTTACAAAGGATTCTAAATAGTGCCACTAGAAAAATACTAGCGTGGACCGCATCTGTTGGTTTTAGACTTTCGGCAGAAAAAAACTCAAGCTATAATGTTTTACAAAAATAGTAGATGGAAGCAGAACCAAGATATCAATCTAACATTGGGCAACGTACAAATCCAATTTCAAGATAAGGTAAAGTTTTTGGGACTAATTTTTGACACCCATTTGAATTGGAAAGCACACGTATCATATATCAAATCCAAATGTAATAGTGCTCTTAATTTAATGAGGAAATTATCTCACACAACCTGGGGTGCAAAGAGATCAACTTTACTAATGATGTATAAAGCATTAGTATTATCAAGAATTGATTACGGTAGCCCAATTTATGGTTCAGGATCAGAAGCAACTTTGAAATCTTTAGATCCAATACACACTCGAGGCCTGAGAATTTGTAGCGGAGCATTTAGATCATCCCCAAATCTCTCAGTTTTATGTGAAATTGGAGAACCCCCATTGTCTTTGCATCGGGATTTTGTAACAATGCGGAGTGCATTGAAAATTTTATCCACTAATTCTCCAACAAAAAAGCTTTTTAATGAGGGGGACATATTTATAAACAACCATGAACCCCCATTCCCAATTAGGGCAAACAGACTGTCACAATCAACAAAGGTTAAAGTGAATCTTATCCAACCATCTTTATTCCCCCCACCTTGTATTATGACAAGGGCAAGAATCTGTTCTCATTTGTTTTATTTATCAAAAAAAATCACTTACATTCCGAGTCACCACAAGCAAATTACCACAGAACATATTCAGAGAAAAGGGGTTCTAAATCCCCAATGGGTACTGGATGTGCTGCAGTATCTTTAGATAGAACACAACAATTATCATTGCCAAAAGAATCATCAGTATTTACATCAGAGTTATATGCCATTTTACAAGCAATCAATATGATTAAAACCATTGAATATAGGAAGAATTTTAAATGTCATCTATTCAGATTCTCGAAGCGCCATAGTGGCCCTTAAAAACTATACTCATAGGAACCTCTTGATCCTAAGAATTAAAGACCTTATAAGTAAATTATCCTCTCAGTGTGTAAGTATCGAGTTATGCTGGATACTGGCTCATGTTGGAGTTGTTGGTAATGAAAAGGCGGACGCTGCTGCTAAAGAAGCCATTAAATTACCACAAAAAAAATATTGACCTTCCATATTGGAAAATGGCAGAATATTTGGAATAATGTGCCAGAAAATAATAAATTAAGGCAAATTAAACCGAAGGTTGCTCCTTGGGATTCCTCGACACAAAAGAACAAAAGAACAGAAGTAATTTTAACCAGATTACGAATTGGGCACTAGAGATTGACCCATGAATTTTTAATGAGTACACCTCACGGCACTATTCCAATGTGCAGTGAGTGTGATACCTTTTTATCTATTAAACATATATTTCCGGTCTGTAAAGTTTTTCAGCGAGAGAGAGAGATATGTTTCGGTCAGAACACTTTTCCTGACATTTTAACTGAATCAAGTAATTTTTCTGTTTCTATATTTTAACCTTTTTAAGGAATTCACGTATTATTGATAGAATCTGAATTTTTACCTAAGTTTTTTTACTAAGTCATTTTAAATTACATAGATTTAATATATAGTTAATTATTTTTATCACTCAGATTTCATGTATATATATATATATATATATATATATATATATATATTATATATATATATATATATATATATATATATATATATATATATATAATATATATATATATATATATATATATATATATATATATATATATATATATATATACATATATATATATATATATATATATATATATATATATATATATATATATATATATATATATATATATATATATATATATATATATATATATATATACACACACATATATATATATATATATATATATATATATATATATATATATATATATATATATATATATATATATATATATATATATATCATCCATATATTCACCCATATTTAGAGTATTTAAAGATTTTAAGTATATACTGTATGTACATATATATAATTTTTTTTTTCATTTATTTATTTTCTTTTACTTATCAATTGAATTTTGATAATCTTATAGTTCTTTATATCCCGATTTTTTTTTTCGGGTCAGCCCTGTGAGAGTCAAGCTTGACCCATTGGGCTGGTAAAACTCCTTCTTTTGATAATAATAATAATAATAATAATAATAATAATAATAATAATAATAATAATAATAATAATAATAATAATAATAATAATAATAATAACTATCATGAAGAAATGCATTTCAAACCCGTAATATCAATCAGTGAAATAAAGTACGCTAGCAAGTACTTTAGATTGGTGATGAAGCCTCGTTTGATTTATTGCAAATGACCCGTAGCTGAAGTTTCTAATTTGCAGGTGTAATGATAGTGCGAGGTGTTTTGGGTCCTGAATAAAAAAGGCGAGATTTCTCACAAAAGCTGGATCTATGGTTTTATCCCATTAGTTGTTAAAGACTTGAAATAAAAGACCTTGAGCTGATTAACTCAAACTAGAGAGAGAGAGAGAGAGAGAGAGAGAGAGAGAGAGAGAGAGAGAGAGAGAGAGAGAGAGAGAGAGAGAGAGAGATAAGATTTTACATGGTTTAACTGCCTGCTTCACTTCTAAAGAGAAAAAGCTAATATATATACGATAGTAAAATAGAAATCAGGAAAAAAATATCTTGATAAAATATACACGTAATTGAACTTTCTATGGCTCAGAATTTCTTGAAAATGAGTATCTTCCAGCTTAAGTAAATACCGTTTCAAATAAAGAGCTAATAAAGAGACATCTCGTGAAAACAGGTTGACAGAGGATGTCACGGGGAATTTCGACTTTTCCCCCACCCATAAATTTTCAATCGACATCAAAAGATTTACATTCGATATTCCGGCGTAGATGGCACAGGCGAACTGGAAAAGGAAGTGAAACAATGGGTCCTACCCGCTGGCTTCTGTGGCATCTGAACAGAGTATAGTTAAACTTTAATTTCTAAGTTTTCTTGTGTCATAGACTATCTAGATTAATAAAGTACGTCCAAACCCTAGGGTGTAATAGAGAGAGACTTGATCCATAATTTTCTTTATTCAGCTTAAGAAGTTGTACACTTCCATAATTTGATCTCCCAGACTGATTCCATTTGAAAATGGATACGTTTAATGACTTCTCTTAACGACCAAAAGCACATATCTTTAAAGGAAGGGAATCATGCTCTCCTTTCTGTTTTCTCTAATGCCAGTACGGCCAAAGGAAAGTGACGACTTTATGACCACGTATCCGATATAGAGAGAAAAACATAAAAATGAAATGTTAATACTGTTACATGTATTCGTTAATGAAATAAATTTTCATTAAATTATTTTCCTAATCAATATTACTAAGAACAGGGATAACTTCAAAGATATTAGAATCGGATGATGAATCAATTTCTAAAAAAAAAACAAAGATACTAAAAGGATAAGATTTTCCCATTACAAAGCTTTTCCTTTGGGGAAAAATTGATTCATGTCCACGAAATAGGGTGCTTGCAAAGATGAGATCCTTCGAGCTACGTGGGTTCCACTCAACACCCGAATTCCCCTGAGATCATAAAAGACCTCTTGAAATGTTAACAAGTTGCCTCATCGCTCCCAAGTTTCTTTCAACATTCTGGGTCTCGGTCAGACAATAAACGCATTCATTAATGGTTACTTGATGGTACGAAAAATCTAATTTCAGTGGTTATCCTCTCATCTCTGAAATCTTAATAACAGTCAAATTTACTTGTCAATAACTTTAATAGTCGAACTTGACAACAGAAGTACTTTCTTTTTTATGTTTTATTCACAATTAAAATGAACCAAAACGTCCAAACATATTCTCGCTCTCAGTGACTCAATATTTTGATAAAAGATTAGGTTATAAACTGAAATAAAGGAAAACACAATACAGATATATCCTCAAACTTTATATTTTCATTTCACAAAATCCTAATGACTAATCTGGATAAGACAAAACTCTATATTGGAATCTGTAGTTAAATAATCTCCCAAAAACACGTTTTCGGAACGTTGGGTAATGAAATCCTTCAGCCAAATGGAATATCCTTCACTTAATTAGAGCTAATGGCAGCAATGCTGTAATCATTTTGCTTCGAAAATGTTCATGGAGTGTGGGGTATTTAGGGAAGGAAAGAGTAATATTGAAACAGAAGGGTTCAAATGCTGCAGATGGGCACAAGCAAAGGGTACAAACACGTATATGGATTATCACAAATGATGGAAAATGCAATAAGATCAATATTGAACGTCTTTTCATATGTATGATGTATCCTAGAAACATTGATATCAACGGAGGAAATGCATTACATTAAATAAAGACGGTTTTCCTCGAATTCAAGCTCACCGCCAAATTTTGTTTTCTTTAAGGGTGTCTTTAGCATGACACTCTAAAAGTAGTCTGCCTTTTCTAGTATTCAATTGCTTGCATTCCGCCTGTTATCCAAAGCATCTCTACATTAGATTACAAACTCTAACTAACGTTACTCATACGATCATGCCACAGCATTCTATTATTACCGTAGTTTACCCTTCTTAACTTCCGTTTTCTTTCGCGCGGATCTCTATGTTCTTTCCAGTTTAACTTTGTGTCATTAAACATTTTTATAACACCATAAAAGGCGAATATTTTCAACTGTCGCGACTCAAAATAAGAATATAGCTTATCAATATTATGGGTGCTCGGAAAAGGTATTAAAATTGGTTATTTCATCTTTATCAACAATTTCAAACGTCGTTTTCTTTCTTCCTAACTTTTCCATTTGAGTCTAGTCTTATTTGCAACAACAAAAGTTAGCAAAGCACAATGAACCAGAAAAGAGATTTATACAGTAGTCTCTAATAATTTTCTTCTTTATAGAAATATTCCAAGAGATTCAATTTTAATCGAAGAGGCATTGTCCACTTTATACTGGATATTACCAGTCATCATTATTATTATTATTATTATTATTATTATTATTATTATTATTATTATTATTATTATTATTATTATTATTAATTGCTAGGCTACAACCCTAGTTGGAAAAGCACAATGCTATAAGCCCAGGGGCTCCAACAGGGAAAATAGCCTAGTGAGGAAAGGAAACAGGGAAAAATAAAATTTTCAAGAGGAGTATCAACATTGAAATAAATATCTGCTTTAAAAACTATAAACATTTTAACAAAACAAGAGGAAGAGAAATAAGATAGAATAGTGTGCCCGAGTGTACCTTCAAGCAAGAGAACTCTAACCCAAGGCAGTGGAAGACCATGGTACTGAGGCTATGGCACTACCAAAGACTAGAGAACAATGGTTTGATTTTGGAGTGTCCTTCTCCTAGAAGAGCTGCTTACCATAGTTAAAGAGTCCCTTCTACCCTTACCAAGAGGAAAGTAGCCACTAAACAATTACAGTGCAATAACCCCTTGGGTGAAGAAGGATTGTTTGGTAATCTTAGTGTTGTCAGTTATGAGTACAGGAAAGAATATGTAAAGAATATGCCAGACTATTTGGAGTGTGTATGTAGGCAAAAGGGAAAATGAACCGTAACTGAAGAAAAGGATCCAATGTAGTACTGTCTGGTCAGTCAAAAGACCTCATAACTCTCTAGCAGTAGTATTTCAACGGGTGAAAAATAGTGGAAAATACTAAATTGACGTGTCATACAATAAAAAGAGGTATTTTTAATGGAAAAATAACATACGCATCGTTTCGTGAGAAGAAAATCGAAGGGTTCCAAAGGAGACATTAAATAAAAAAAGAAAAAAAAACAATTAAAGAAGATACAAAAGCAAACGACTCTAGTTTTGAGAGGATACCATCCAGTAAATAACTCCTTTGGTAAAAGTCGAGGTAGTATTAGTAGTAGATGAGCAACAGCAGCAGAGCTGTAGTAGTACTAGCATTAATAGCACCAATTAAAAAAGCAAAAGTAGTAATATTACAATCATCGCATCAAAAAAGGCAATAAGCAACAAAAGTAGCAGTAGTGAATGTTTTAGCAAGAGTTTATGAAAGATTAGAAATAGAAATAGTTTTATTATTAGCTGCAGTAATTAATAGAATTATTGTTTTTATTTTAGAAGCATTGAGTAGTATATGCTTTAGCTGTCCACGATAAGCACAGTCATTGTAAGATTTATTTTACTACTCCAGCCCCCCCTCAAACCCCAACCCCAGAATTCATCGTAAGCGATGACAAGGACCTCTTTAGAATTTAACAGTTTCATATTTTGTTACATGTCAGAAAAAAGTAAAAACAAAGCTGTTGTTTATATATTTTGATTGTAATAGACATGTGACTAAATCATTTAATGACTAAATATTTGCTTTTTAAAAAGTATGAATTGTTTGTTTGTGTATGTTCACCTTCTAAAAACATAACAGACACCTGTCACGTCTATAATTGTCGACTTAACCACGCCAGGACTCCTCGCTGCTGGGAGGAAGGACGCTAGTGACTGGTACAACGCATGGACATACGCTACTGGGATCCAAGGTCCTTTAAACCTTGCCGGGGTCTAAGCGATATCAGGCAGGGCAGCCGATCGGGACTATGGTCTACCCCAAAGTCAAAGTAAAGTCCTTCAAAAAAAGGCAACCATGCTTACCCCATACAAATGGGAAAAACACATTAATTGAAGAAGTTCACATTTGTTATTAACTAGACATTCCTAAGAGCTAATATTGAAATTGAAGAAAAGTGAATGGAAAAAAAAAATAATTATCGGAGAAATTAATGTTATTTACCTGGGTTACAAATATTTTGTTCACTATACCGCACAGTAATACGAAAGTTAAACACCACTTGGATGAAAATAATAAGTTTAAATTACAATCTATCTTAATCCCTCACTGAGTTTGTATACATGAAAATATGTAAAGGAGGTCGTATGTTTGCACGAGTAAACACCAGGAGGCAAGATACAACCGTATGTAGATACGTTCATGATTTTGCATACGTTTCTATATTATATACACGAACAAGGTCAAGAAACATAAGGAAAAATCTATATTTTTTAGTATTTCTTTGTGCTTTTTGTTGGCAACACGTGATAACTACAACACGTGGCACTTAAAGGTGGGGCTACATAACGATCGTTAAGGGAAATATTTTTGAATACTAATTAATTCTACTTTAAGTGGTTAACAATTTCAACCTGATCCCTTCAGAACGACTTCATGTTCGAACTCTTAATTACTTGAACACATTGTAGTGTAATTTCATGGTTGCAAAAAATTACCTTCTGCGCCATTTTTGGGTCAATAAATAATAACTTTACCATATTAAGCATACTCTTCCTATTTTCTCATTAATCTTTTGTCTTTAACACAATCTTGTCCGTCTCCAAGTACCTGCCGTGTACGAAGCACATAGTTTAAAGGTTTAATGGCTGCACGTGAATGGCAGAGGCAAGGGACAGTGACAATGCCTTAGCTAAGCAGAACGATGACATAGGGACTGACCAAACTAGAACCAGGGAGAGCCAGGTAATGGCTGCTGATGATTCAACCTATAGGCTACCCCAAATCCCCACTCCTTAACTCATAAGGATGGTAAGGTTGCAGACACTACAAGAATATACCGAGGTTGAGCGGCACTCGAACCCCACTCCAGCCCATCCCAGTCAGGGACGTTTCCAATAGGCTACCCCACAACCCTAGTACGCAAAGCAGATCAGGATAATGCGATAACTGGAAAAGGAGAGAATAACACACTTGCAAAGATAAACTTTTAGAATAATGATTAATACCATAAATCTATTTATTCGTGTAAAACATGTCCAAACTGGAGGGACACTAAGTGGAGCACAGAACCCTGCTGCATCGGGGTATTTCTTGACCTTTTACTGGACCTTGACCTTGACCTTTGACCTTAACATGTATTAATTGGAGTGGATTTTTATAAATTCAAATATGAACTAAGTTTGAAGTTTCTGCAACAACTATGTCCAAACTTATGGCTGATTACGGGAATTGGCTATTTTACTTAACCGTGCTCTTGACCTTTCAAAATTTATTAATTTCCAGCTTTTTACATAACAGTTAATCCCTTTAAGTTTCCTTACTCTACGAATAAAATTATGTCCAGGAAGCTGTTCACAAACAAACAAACAAACATACAAACACAAAAACAGGGACGAAAACATAACCTCCTTCCAACTTCGTCGGGGTAGGTAACAGGCTAATGTTTCTCGAAACAGCAAAGGAATGATCCTACATAAGAGGTAAGTTGCAGTATATTGCAGATAAGAAGAGGAAATTGCATTTGATAGATGAATTGAGAAGTGGATTCAAACGTTGAAAAAAGTACAACAAATAACAAATAAATTTTTTTCTCTTAGCGAATCATTGTTTTCTAGTTTTTTTAATCTTTCACTACATGAGAGGATAAATTTTCTTTTTTTTTCATTGATTAAAGAAATTTAGTAAAATACTTGGTGATAGTTTATACGTAATTTAAGTGGTAATGAAAAGGTTGGGTACTACAAATGAGATAAAGGCATATATTTTTTTATTGTAGTAAAGAAAGCGCTCATGAGAAATTATATTAAAAAAAAAAACACCAAAAATAATATTCAACGATTACCATTATTCACTTGTTTACTGGTCCGAAATATCTTATGACAAATGGCAAATTTAGCAGAATTATATACTGAACACGCAACTTGAAACGTGAATTATGTATTTAAAAAAAACAAAAGGTTTATTAGGAATATGAGTTCATCTTTATAACCGTAATTTACAAACGCACAAGATAAGATATATTGACCGGAAAATGAAAAAAGGTTAAATTATGTAATAGTGAAAAGTTATACGAGTACCGGAACAGGTATAATACACAGATTATGACACACATCATCTTTAACATGGGCATTTTAATCTTGCAAAAGACACCATCTCTCATGCAATGGCTTTTGAAAGGTCAGGTAATTAAGGCAGCCATCACGAAACGGCCATATTCGTTTCCAAGTTTTGCCAAAATTTTGACGGGAAAAATGCAGATCCGTCAAATAATACACTGCTTTATCCAAACACAGAAATAGATGCACAGAAAATGTATTTTGCTTTGCAATACAAAGAAAGGCGATTTGATAAAATGTTTCAGTCAAAAAAGGGGATTACATTTAATATCGTTAGCTTTCAGCTGCAAAAAAAAAAAAAGAAAAAAAAAAAGGACGTTTTCCGTTCCCGTTAACCAAAATAGCCGGTAACCAAAATAGGTGTTAAAACAAAGGCTGTAATTGAGAGAGAGAGAAAAAAAAACTCAACTTGTGAACTAATATCAGGATGACCAGTCATGCAACGCATAGGACACTAAATGCTAGTCCCTGAAGAGTATTATACTTTTCATAGGTCACGCTGAGGTGCTTCAGTGTTCAGTGTAGGGGTACTAAAGGCATTAGGGTGATGGCTGTGGTGAGCTGAATACATACCAAATAGAAGAGAAACGGAACAGGATATGAACAGAACAGAACAGACATGAAACAGAATAGAAACGAAACAGAATAGAAGAGGGACAGAATAAGCACGAAAGAGAATAGAAAAGGAACAAATTAGAAACGAAGCAGAATAGACACAAGAGACTATAAAAAAGAAGACAAATTTATGAAAAAAAAAAAAAAAAACTACAAAACGCGAAGAATAAACATTATTTCAGTTTCATTCTCAAAAAAAGACCGTTATACTTTTCTTTATTCAACAGTTGAGAACTGATCGTAGACATTTATTGGTAGATTTTATAGTCTTGGATTTATTAGAATGTTGTTACAGGCAAGAAGGATCTCCCAGAGATATATATTATCTTATTTTCTCGTCTATGATTCCATAAATTATCTAATATTCTCACTTAGGGAAACAAACAGCCGTCGTTATTCTGATTGTCCAGATTCAACCTCAACCAGTAGACTCAATGATGGATGCGTATCCTAGGGTCAGTGTTCGATATCTTCAAAGTTATGGCGACTGTTTTATGAATACTCTATGTATATATCTATATATACAGTATATATATATATATATATATATATATATATATATATATATATATATATATATATATATATATATGTATGTGTGTGTGTGTGTATATATATATATATATATATATATATATATATATATATATATATATATATATATATATATACATATATATATATATATATATATATATATATATATATATATATAAACACACACACACACATATATATATATATATATATATATATATATATATATATATATATATATATATATATATATATATATATATGTGTGTGTGTGTGTGTGTGCGCGCGTGTGTGTGTGTGTATATATATATATATATATATATATATATATATATATATATATATATATATATATATATATATATATATATATATATACATATACAAACAAATATGTCAATAATGTTCGAGCCCGTTACTTTATGGTCAATAATTCTGCAGAAGCTGAAAAATATCATAATATAAGGCTGCCTCCACATGAGCAGATTGATTCCGCTTATCGAAACTGCGATGCCGCTCGGGTAAAATCCGCTCATTTGAAAACATGTACCATAACTAGCGAGAATTTTCTTGTGGTGAATAAATCATCTCAAGTGATGCGAGTCTAATTGGGATATATTCTGACATTAATTCAAGCTCAATGTTACACTTTGTTGTGATAGAAACCTATGAAATTGTTGAAACCTGCGATGATGATGAAACTGATGGTCTACGAAAAATGAATTGGTTTACAGGCCATTGAAGAAAAAAGAACATAAGTTCATAGGTGAAAGACTGAAGGTATGAACAAATCAGTTAAGAAACAAAACACAGTTATAGATAACCTTAAAAACAGAATTAACAAATGCCTCATAAGATTAAGCAATGTATATAATTCAAGGCGAATGAATACATAGCTTCAGAAATTAATCCAATTACTCAAGATATGCTATACATAAAACTGTTCTTCAAATAATTCAAATGGGCTGTGGTGCCTTTTTAGTTACGTACCTGATAGGCGATTGCCAGACTGGGGTTCAAGTCCCGTGTCAACTCGTTAATTCTCTTAGTGGCTGCAAACTCACCATCCTTGTGAGGTAGGGTCGGGGGGTTTGGGAGAGTCTATAGGTCTATCTGCTGAGTCATC
>NC_090736.1:20129416-20136916 GCF_036898095.1 Palaemon carinicauda | reverse complement strand
GCCCATGTTAAAGATGATGTGTGTCATAATCTGCGTATTATACCTGTTCTGGTACACGTATAACTTTTTTACTATTACATAACTTAACATTTTTTTTACTTTCCGTTCAATAAATCTTATCTAGTGAGTTTGTAAATTACAGTTATAAAGATGAACTCATATTCCTAATAAACCTTTTTTTTCTTTTTTTTTTTAAATACATAAGTCACGTTTCAAGTTGCGTGTTCTGTTTATAATTCTGCTAAATTTGTCATTTGTCATAAGATATTTCCTACAAGTAAACAAGTGAATAATGTAATCGTAGAATATAATTTTTTGGTGTTTTTTTTTTTAATATAATTCCTCATGAGCGCTTTCTTTACTACAACAAAAAAATATATTCCTTTATCTCATTTGTACTACCCAACCTTTTCATTACCACTTAAATTATGTATAAACTATCACCAAGAATTTTACTAAATTTCTTTAATCAATGAAAAAAAGATAATTTTATCCTCTCATGTAGTGAAAGATTAAAAAAAACTAAAAAAAAATGATTCGCTAAGAGAAAATATGTATTTGTTATTTGTTGTACTTTTTTCAATGTTTTAATCAACTTCTCAATTCATCTGTCAAATGCAATTTTCTCTTCCTATCTGCAATCCACTGCAACTTACCTTTTATGTATGATCATTCCTTTGCTGTTTCGAGAAACAGTAGCTTGTTACCTCCCCCAACGAAGTTGGAAGGAGGTTATGTTTTCACCCCTTTTTTTTGTGTTTGTTTGTTTGTTTGTGAACAGCTTCCTGGCCACAATTTTATTCGTAGAGTAAGGAAACTTACAGGGATAAACTGTTGTGCAAAAAGCTGGAAATTAATAAATTTTGAAAGGTCAAGGTCAAAGGTCAAGAGCACAGTTTGGACATAGTTGTTGCAGAGACTTTAAACTTAGTTCATATTTGAATTTATGAAAATTCACTCCAATTAATACATGTTAAGGTCAAAGGTCAAGGTCAAGGTCCAGTAAAAGGTCAAGAAATACCCCGATGCAGCAGAGTTCTGCGCTCTACTTAGTGTCCCTCCAGTTTGGACATGTTTTACACGAATAAATATGTTTATGGTATTAACCATCATTCTAAAAGTTTACCTTTGCATGTGTGTTATTCTCTTCTTTTCCAGTTATCGCATTATCCTGATCTGCTTTGCGTACTAGGGTTGTGGTGGCCTATTGGAAACGTCCCTGCCTGGCAATGTGCCGGAGTGGGGTTCGAGTGCCGCTCAACCTCGGTATATTCTTGTAGTGTCTGCAACCTTACCATCCTTATGAGTTAAGGAGTGGGGTTTGGGGTAGCCTATAGGTTGAATCATCAGCAGCCATTACATGGCTCTCCCTGGTTCTAGTTTGGTCAGTCCCTATGGCATCGTCCTGCTTAGCTAAGGCATTGTCACTGTCCCTTGCCTCTGCCATTCACGTGCAGCCATTAAACCTTCAAACTATGTGCTTCGTACACGACAGGTACTCGGACACGGACAAGATTCTGTTAAAGACAAAACAGTAATGAGAAAATAGGAAGAGTATGCTCAATATGGTAAAGTAATTATTTATTAACCTAAAAATGGCACAGAAGGTAATTTTTTGCAACCATGAAATTACACAACAATGTGTTCAAGTAATTAACAATTCGAACATAAAGTCGTTCTGAAAGGATCAGGTTGAAATTGTTAACCACTTAAAGTAGAATTAATTAGCGTTCACAATATTTCCCATAACGATCGTTATGTAGCCCCACCTTTAAGTGCCACGTGTTGTAGTTATCACGTGTTGCCAACAAAAGGCACAAAGAAATACTAAAAAATATAGATTTTTCCCTATGTTTCTTGACCTTGTTCGTGTATATAATATAGATACGTATGCAAAATCATGAACGTATCTACATACGGTTGTATCTTGCCTCCTGGTGTTTACTCGTGCAAACATACGACCTCATTTACATATTTTCATGTATACAAACTCAGTGAGGGATTAAGATAGAGCGTAATTTAAACTCATTCTTTTCATCCAAGTAGTGTTTAACTTTCGTATTATTATGCGGTATAGTGAACAAAATATCTTTGTAACCAAAGTGAATAACATTAATTTCTCCGATAATTAATTTTTTTCCCATTCCCTTTTCTTCAATTTCAACGTTAGCTCTTAGGAAAGTCTAGTTAATACTAAACTTCTTCAAATAATGTGTTTTTTTACCATTTGTATGGGGTAAGCATGGTTGCCTTTTTTTTAAGGACTTTGCTTTGGCTTTGGGGTAGACCATAGTCCTGATCGGCTGCCTTGCCTGATATTGCTTAGACCCGGGCAAGGTTTAAAGGACCTTGGATCACAGTAGCGTATGTCCATGCGTTGTACCAGTCACTAGCCGTCCTTCCTCCCAGCAGCGAGGAGTCCTGGCGTGGTTAAGTCGACAATTATAGACGTACAGGTGTCTGTTATGATTTTAGAAGGTGAGCATACACAAGCAAACAAATTCATACTTTTTAAAAAGCAAATATTTAGTCATAAAAATTATTTAGTCACATGTCTATTACAATCAAAATATATAAACAACAGCTTTGTTTTTACTTTTTTTTTCTGACATGTAACAAAATATGAAACTGTTAAATTCTAAAGAGGTCCTTGTCATTGCTTACGATGAATTCTGGGGTAGGGGTTTGAGGGGGTGGGGGGGGGGGGGGGGGGTGGGGGGGGCGGCGGTTAGTAAAATAAATCTTACAATGACTGTGCTTATCGTGGACAGCTAAAGCATATACTACTCAATGCTTCTAAACAAAAAAACAATAATTCTATTGATTACTGCAGCTAATAATAAAACTATTTCTATTTCTAATCTTTCATAAACTATTGCTAAAACATTCACTACTGCTACTTTTGTTGCTTATTGCTTTTTTTGATACGATGATTGTAATATTACTACTTTTGCTATTTAGATTGGTGCTATTAATTCTAGTACTACTACAGCTCTGCTGCTGTTGCTCATCTACTACTAATACTACCTCGACTTTTACCAAAGGAGTTATTTACTGGATGGTATCCTCTCAAAACTAGAGTCGATTGCTTATATCTTCTTTATTTATTTTTTTTTCAATTTAATGTCTCCCTTGGAACCCTTCGATTTTCTTCTCACGAAATGATGCGTATGTTCTTTTTCCATTAAAAATACCTCTTTTTATTGTATGACATGTTAATTTAGTATTTTCCACTATTTTTCACCCGTTGAGATACTACTGCTAGAGAGTTATGGGGTCTTTTGACTGGCCAGACAGTACTACATTGGATCCTTCTCTTCAGTTACGGTTCATTTTCCCTTTTGCCTACATACACACTCCGAATAGTCTGGCATATTCTTTACATATTCTTTTCTGTACTCATACACCTGACAACACTAAGGTTACCAAACAATTCTTCTTCACCCAAGGGGTTGCTGCACTGTAATTGTTTAGTGGCTACTTTCCTCTTGGTAAGGCTAGAAGGGACTCTTTAGCTATGTTAAGCAGCTCTTCTAGGAGAAAGACACTCCAAAATCAAACCATTGTTCTCTAGTCTTTTGTAGTGCCATAGCCTCAGTACCCTGGTCTTCCACTGCCTTGGGTTAGAGTTCTCTTGCTTGAGGGTACACTCGGGCACACTATTCTATCTTATTTCTCTTCCTCTTTTTTTGTTAAAATTTTTATTTTTTTTAAAGCAGATATTTATTTCAATGTTGTTACTCTTCTTGAAAATTTTATTTTTCCCTGTTTTCTTTTCTCGCTGGGGTATTTTCCCTGTTGGAGCCCCTGGGCTTATAGCAATATGCTTTTCCAACTAAGGTTGTAGCTTAGCAATTAATAATAATAATAATAATAATAATAATAATAATAATAATAATAATAATAATAATAATAATAATAATAATAATAATATCCAGTATAAAGTGGATGATGCCTCTTCGATTAAAATTAAATCTCTAGGAATATTTCTATAAAGAAAAAAAGTATTAGAGAGTACTGTATAAATCTCTTTTCTGGTTCATTGTGCTTTGCTAACTTTTGTTGTTGTTGCAAATATGACTAGACTCAAATGGAAAAGTTAGGAAGAAAGAAAACGACGTTTGAAATTGTTTATAAAGATGAAATAACAAATTCTAATACCTTTTCCGAGCGCCCAAAATATTGATAAGCTATATTCTTATTTTGAGTCACGACAGTTGAAAATATTCGCCTTTTATGATGACGTAAAAAGTTTTTAATGACACAAAGTTAAACTGAAAAAAAACATAGAGATCCGCGGGAAAGAAAACGGAAGTTAAGAAGGGTAAACTACGGTAATAATAGAATGCTGTGGCATGATCGTATGAGTAACGTTAGTTAGAGTTTGTAATTTAATGTAAAGATGCTTAGGATAACAGGCGGAATGCAAGCAATTGAATACTAGAAAAGGCAGACTACTTTTAGTGTCATGCTAAAGACATCCTTAAAGAAAACAAAATTTGGCGGTGAGCTTGAAATCGAGCAAAACCGTCTTTATTTAATGTAATGCATTTCCTCCGTTGATATCAATGTTTTTAGGATACATCATACATATGAAAAGACGTTCAATATTGATCTTATTGCATTTTCCATCATTTGTGATAATCCATATACGTGTTTGTACCCTTTGCCTGTGCCCATCTGCAGCACTTGAACCCGTCTGTTTCAATATTACTCCTTCCTTCCCTGAATACCCCACACTCCATGAACATTTTCTAAGCAAAATGATTACAGCATGGCTGCCATTAGCTCTAATTAAGTGAAGGGTATTTCATTTGGCTGAAGGATTTCATCACCCAACGTTCCTAAAACGTGTTTTTCGGGAGATTATTTAACTACAGATTCCAATATATGATTTTTTCTTATCCAGATTAGTCATTGAGATTTTATGAAATGAAAATATAAAGTTTGAGGATATATCTGTATTGTATTTTTCATTATTTCAGGTTATAACCTAATCTTTTATCAAAATATTGAGTCACTGAGAGCGAGAATATGTTTGGATGTTTTGGTTCATTTTAATTTGAAAAAAAAACATTAAAAAGAAAGTACTTCTGTTGTCAAGTTCTACTGTTAAAGATATTGACAAGTAAATTTGACTGTTATTAAGATTTCAGAGATGAGAGGGGAAAATACAGGGAATTTTATCACTAATTACAAGAAAAGAGAGCAAAAAATATAAATGAAGGCTTCAGAGAGAGAGAGAGAGAGAGAGAGGAGAGAGAGAGAGAGAGAGGAGAAAAACATACAAATAACAAATGTAAAATTGCGAAAGTGGATTACCACTGAAATTTGATTTTTCGTACCCCCGACCATCAAATGACCATTAATGAATGCGTTTATTGTCTAACCGAGACCCAAAATCTACGCAGTTGAAAGAAACTAGGAAGCGATGAGGCAACTTGTTAACATTTCAAGAGGTCTTTTATGATCTCAGGGGAATTCGGGTGTTGAGTGGAACCCACGTAGCTCGAAGGATCTCATCTTTGCAAGCACCCTATTTCGTTGACATTAATCAATTTTCCCCCACGGGAAAAGATTCGTAATGGGAAAATTTTATCCTTTTAGTATCTTTGATTTTTTTTAGAAATTGATTCATCATCCGACTCTAATATCTTTGAAGTTATCCCTGTTCTTAGTAATATTGATTGGGAAAATAATTTAAAGAAAATTTATTTCATTAACGAATACATGTAACAGTATTGGCATTCCATTTTTTATGTTTTTCTCTCTATATCGGATACGTGGTCATAGATTCCTCACTTTCGTTTGGCCGTACTGGCATTAGAGAAAAAAGAAAGGAGAGCATGATTCCCTTCCTTTAAAGATATGTGCTTTTGGTCGTTAAGAGAAGTCATTAAACGTATCCATTTTCAAAGGGAATCGGTCTGGGAGATCAAATTATGGAAGTGTACAACCTCTTAAGCTGAATAAAGAAACTTATGGATCAAGTCTCTCTCAATTACACCCTACGGTTGGACGTACTTTATTAATCTGGATAGTCTATGACACAAGAAAACTTAGAAATAAAGTTGAACTATACTCTGTTTCAGATGCTACAGAAGCCAGCGGGTAGGACCCATTGTTCCACTTCCTTTTCCAGTTCTCCTGTGCCATCTACGCCGGAATATCGTATGTAAATCTTTTGATGTCGATTGAAAAATTCATGTCTGGGGGAAAAGTCGAAACTCGCCCGTGAATCCTCTGTCAACCTGTTTTCACGAGATGTCTCTTTATTAGTTCTTTATTTGAAACGGTAATTACTTAAAATGGAAGATACTCGTTTTCAAGAAATTCTGAGCCATGGAAAGTTTAATTACGTGTATATATTATCAAGATCTTTCTTTCATGATTTCTATTTTACTATCGTATATATATTAGCTTTTTCTCTGTAGAAGTGAAGCAGGCAGTTGAACCATGTAAAATCTTATCTCTCTCTCTCTCTCTCTCTCTCTCTCTCTCTCTCTCTCTCTCTCTCTCTTTAGTTTGAGTTAATCAGCTGAAGGTCTTTTATCTCAAGTCATTAACGACTAATGGGATAAAGTCATAAATCCAGCTTTTGTGAGAAATCTCGCTTTTTTATTCAGGACCCAAAACACCTCGCACAATATCACTACACCTGCAAATTAGAAACTTCCGTTACGGGTCATTTGGAATAAATTAAACGAGGCTTCATTACCAATCTAAAGTACTTGCCAGCGTACTTTAATTCACTGATTGATATTACGGGTTTGAAATGCATTTCTTCAAGATAGTTGACTGACATTTTTTCACAGTTGTGTGAAAGCCTTTTTATTTTATTTTTTTTTATTACAAGTTAGTGGTTTCTATTGCTTGCATAATCTAACAATAATAATGTTAGGCGAATTAGTGCATCGGGTATTTTTAAATAAGAAATTTCTATTTACAAGAAATCATACATTTCTAGTTTCAGATCGATTTGCAACTCTTGTCAAAATGTCATATGATAAAGCATAGCAATTTATGACATATATATTTTCACAATGATGAATTAGAATTATCAACCACAATATTGATGATACTCGGATATCTGTTCGTTTGCTCAAGCCAGCAAGTAATTGCCTAGTTTTAGAGGATCTGTGTTGAAATGAAAACTCATTTCACTTCGAAACTCTTCATAATCATTCAACCATTAAAAATTAAATTGAAAGTCCTCCAAGTATTGAGACACACTTGTTTTTCTTCATGCAGACAATGTTTTTTCTTCGAATATTAAAAAGTATATAAAAAAAATCCGAGTATTGAACTTATAAGTCTTCTGCTTTTTTTTTTTTCTTTTCGTTTTAAAGGTGAGCGGTGGTTGATTTATCTGTTCTGAACTATCAGGGAATAATGCTCGCCTCTGGAATCTTTGGAATTATTTATAGTATCTTTAACATGTCCAGAATTAAAAATAATGTTTAGATAACAAAAACCTTTTAACAGAAGAACTTGAATGGG
>NC_090736.1:20111916-20126916 GCF_036898095.1 Palaemon carinicauda | reverse complement strand
AGACATCCATTATGATGGTGATTGTTGTAAGTAAAACCAATGTGATTATTTCAATTGTTGCATTTTACAACTTTAGAAGAAATCATACACACATATACATACACACACACACACACACACATATATATATATATATATATATATACATATACACATGGTATACATACATATATATGTATATATAATATATATATATATATATATATGTATATGTATATAAAAATATACACATATATATGTGTGTATATGTGTATGTTTATATATGCATACATATATATTATACACAACGTAAAACAAGCCCAGTCATCAACAAAAGGAAAAAGATTTTTGAGACGGGCGTCACAACGCCGATTAATTGGGTGTACCAGGAAAAGCACTTTATGTGATTGGAAAATTCTCAGCCGCTGGACGGAATGATTCAGCTCTCCATTATGGAAGCTTGTACTTGATAAGGGACAAGTACAAGCAAGACTGATACGGGCGTATCTCCTTTAATCTCCATAGCTTCAACTTTACCATTATGAAAATAGGTCACATTGGGAAACGAGTTATTAACTCGAAGGACCTTTTATGCAGAAAGTTCTAACTCTTCTTATCTCTTATTAATATTACTTGCTAAGCTACAACCCTAGTTGGAAAAGCAGGAGGCTATAAGCCCAGGGGGCTCCAACAGGGAAAATAGCCCTGTGAGGGAAGGAAACAAGGAAAAATAAAATATTTTTAGAAGAGTAATAACTGTATAAGATTCACATTGCTATATTTATATATATGTATATATATATATATATATATATACATACATACAAACATAATCTGTGTGTTTATAAATCATAATCTTTATGTAATGTTGTCAATGTACTACATGTTTCGTGAAATTTAAATAAAGGTACCTGGGGCCGGGAGGACCTCCCATCGCAACCCTATCCTATTACTATCAATTTTGACGGCATGTGCGTAATAATGGAAACATTGATGCTGATCCGGACAGACCTATGCATAATGACGCATTGGCAACGTTGCTATGAAACTTCAAAAATCCATGATCCTCCATAATATTTTATTCATATTCTTTATATTCTTGACTTATATTTCGCTATCTAATTTTTCATGTGTTTGAAATAATCTGAATATGCAATGAAATTACCCCAACTTTGGATTTCTTTTTAGATATTTTTCTAAGAAGTATGTGCGTAAGAATGATGGTAATATGAACAATACAATAACATTATATGCTCTATTATTAAAATCCTTATTTCAATTCCCGCTTGTTTTTATTTGGTTAGAATAAATATCAAAGGTATGAAAAATGATGCAAACTCTTAACAATTATAAAGCAGTATATTGGCAACTCTTTCACTAATGATACGAGTGTTGTCATAAAATAGTATAATTAAAAACTTTTATTTTTAATGGCTGCAATTTAATTTCATGAAATTTCCCGTTGCCTGAAATGATAATCACGCTTTATAATTGTGGACCCATTTATCTGACTCAAAATAAACTCAAACTAAATATAACTAAAAAAGAAATATTTACTGTTGATGTTCCTTTTTGATGGAATAATGTGGAGCCTGCCTTTAAAAGAGACAAAAAAGTAAACGATAGGTCTTTTCCCCATTATATATATATATATATATATATATGTTATAAATAAATATATATATATATATATATAGATATATATATATTATATTATAGGCAAATATATATATATATATATATATATGTATAATATATACAGATATATATATATACAGATATATATATATATATATATATATATACATATATACATATATTTGCATATATATTTATGCGTGTGTGTGTACTATGTGAATATATATAAGAAGCATATAAATATTGATAGATTAATTGGTATATATATACATAGGTAAATTATATATATATGTATATGTATATATATATATATATATATATGTATATATATATATATATATATATATATTCTGTATATAAATAATTCATATGCAATCGTATATATGTGTGCTTATGGGTGATATGTAAACGAACAACATGCAATGGCTTTGAATATTAATAGCATTTAATTTTCCTGTTATGTTACCGTATGAATATAAGCAGTCGCCTCGAGATTATATTGAAATAACTACCCCATTCAAACACCAACGAGCAGTGCCTTTGTTGTTGTTGAGTCATTGAAGGTGGATACATTCTGAAATAGAGGGGCACTCAGTAAAGTGTAGACCTCCGCCGCGGCAGCTTATTTCTCGACCTTTGGTTCGACCTTGATCTTTACCTTTGACCAAAATATGTAATTGGCGTGCATTTTCATACACGCAAATATGACCCAAAATTTAAAGTCTCTGTGAGAACAATGTCCAAACTTGGGCTGATTATGTGAATTGAAAATTTTGCTTGGCTGTGGCCTTGACCTTTAACCTTGATCTTCCAAAATTTGAAGGTTTCCAGCTTTATACATAACAGTTAATCACTGCAAGTTTCATTACTCTACGATTAAAATTGTGGCCAGGAAGCTGTTCATAAATGAACTCACACTAGCAAACACATAAACAGGGGGTAAAACATAACTCCTTCCAACTCCAATGTCGGATGTAATTAGATATTTGGTTTATAACGATTTCAAAAGTCAAGAAAATAAATATTCAAGAAAATGAACAAAACAACATCATTTAGGTTTTGGAATTGAAATGAAACTAATTAGAAACTTGCTAAATGAAAATGGAAATATAAAGTTAAAAGCGAAATATTGGAAAAAAAAATAATTGAGCTGAAGGACAAATGTTATAAAGTCAAATCTAAAATAAGAAAAAAAGAATTTTAATCATATATGTATAACATCAGCCACAGCGAACTCCGTGATATTCTCAGCCATTATTCATCCAGCGAGCCAAATTCCATCAACCACTTCATATACATTTATTACCAGATCCGAATCATTCATCAAATCTAACATACGGAACTGTTCCATGGAATTTGGATTACGAGAACTAGAATGTTTTCACCGCGATATTAACGTTTTTTATAAAGGAAATTTTTCGATTTTTTAGGGAAAAATAACATTGAGAATAGGTTAATTTTGTAGCAAATTTGAATATGGATTTATCGCATTTTTTTCTAATGCGAGATTAATGGATTTCTACCGGGGATTTAATTAATGTTTATTGGAACGATAATTAATTGTTTTTGCGAAATCCAGTGATTTTCACCTTTTAAAATAACAATTTGGTATTGTGAATTCAGCTGACTTTATAAGGAAAGAAACGCTATTTTCTTAGTGACATATCTAGTGTTTTTTGACAGCGAGAATTTTC
This sequence comes from Palaemon carinicauda, assembly GCF_036898095.1. NCBI lineage: Eukaryota > Metazoa > Arthropoda > Malacostraca > Decapoda > Palaemonidae > Palaemon > Palaemon carinicauda. Next base: position 20,123,605 of record NC_090736.1, on the reverse strand, counting down.
GATTAATCACATAAACAATTTATTTTCAACTATTTCATATCCAGGTAAGCAAATTCATATTTCTTATATGACGTCTAGTTTTATAGTTTGATATCAGGAGTGGACATGAAAGTCAGATTTTGTATGGCATTGGGTATTAATAAAGCAACACCTGCCAGGTGAGAGGGGGAAAAGACCAGTGAATAATGTAACTTGTAGTGAATCGACTGCAGTAGGTCACAACCAGTGTGGAAAACGCTGTCAGCTTTCAACATCATTTAAAAAGACTTGCAGATAATCGGAAGGCTAACAAACTACCCTGTATATATATATATATATATATATATATGTGTGTGTGTGTGTGTGTGTGTTTGTGTGTGTCTGTGTGTGTTACTAAAGAAACCGTATTTAGGAACAGATATGCAGATGGCGCCACAATCGCCAAGAACATCCGTTTGCAGTTTGTTTGAAAACGAAACACGTAGAAACTGGAATCTGGAATCTGGAATGGTATTTTTGGAACGTGCTCAACATAGCCGATCAGAATTTTGATAAACGTTCTGTTTGATCAAAATTCGAGTGCTCTTTGGTAGACGGGTTCATTTGCTTCTGGTTCCATTAGATCTAAAGTAAAAGTAAAAACATGTGATCTCTATTGTCATTAATATCGTTAAGAAGCAATGTCAAGAGGTAAAAGAAAATTCGAAAATTTCTTCAGAAATGAAAATATGACTCGATACAGCAGAAAGGATAAATGATTTTTCATCTGATTAAGTAATTGAAAGGATTCGTGATTAGAACAATGACTGAAGTCTTTTTGTAACTGAATTAGGAGTGGAGCTAAGACCAAGCTTTGGAGTCATAGTTTACAAAGTATCTTTATTCTTTTGTCAGCTGTCACCTAAATTCACCTAATGACGCTGGACGGACTAAGGAAACGAATATTAATAGCAAGGCCATGAACAAACACAACAGTGACAGAAAGGATATTAATAACTATAACAACTAATATTATTATAATTAAACAACTTTTGAATTGGATAAGAGGACTCTGCAAATAAGCAATGCGTGAGGCATTATGCAGGATTATAATAAGATAATCATTATGGAACGCACACCTAATAATTGTAAACGCTAAGGTGTTTATAAAGTTAATGATTACACATACTTTCTCTCCAGTGTAACCTATCCTTTATCTTGTGGTTCAGAGAGGTAACCTTACCCAAATGGGGTCTGGATAGTACATGGCAATTACTTGTCTCCATATATCTTGTCCTGGTGTGATTTGGAAACCACTTAGCTTCTACGCCATGACCTGTAATGGCAGAATGATTGGTAGCCACAAAAAGAAATTGGGATAGCAGATGATTCTACTCTTGTTGCTGTTATTCGTTCTTGTTGCTTTTTTTCTTTTTTATCATATCAATTATATTTTTCCCCTAATTCATATAATTTAAATGATCATTTCCAACGATGCCTTATCTTTTCTAAGGTTTTGCAATTAGATCCACATTAAGATATAAATGTTCAGTTCCACCGTGACAAAACTGTAAGTAGTAGTGTCTCGTAACTTCCCTTTCTGGTTATACCAAGAGTTTTTTTTCCAACTCCTCTGCCGTCTGTTGTTTACCAGAACAACAGGTTTAACTTTTTTTTAATTTATTTATTTATTTATTTATTTATTCTTTTTTTTTTACGTGGAGGGGTGAAAGACACCAACTAATATTGACAAAAACTGGGGATAGCAATTAATCTTCGCCTTCGCTTTTCTATCTTCATAAAAGTCAGCGGACACATTTTGGGGGAGGGGAGTGGAGAAAAGTAGAAAGCACTGGGGGTGGGGAGTGGGGAGGAGAGGGAAGTAGTAGAAGGCATGAGTGGAAGGGAGTGGAGGGAAGTAAGGAGCATCGGTAGAGAGAAGTGGAGAGAAGTAAGGCAAGGAAGAAGCATGTTACATTGACGGGTCCTTCCATGGCTGCTCTCTAAAACCGATTCAAGATTACATCATATTCTTCATTTACTGATTTACTATTTCCTTCATATTTCCTTATGAATAATCCATAATAAAAAATTAGATTGCATCCTCTATAGTCCTTTCTTACATTCTATTTAGTACTTATATGTATTGTTTTTGCTGTTTATTTCGAAAAGTATAAATAAGATCCCTGCAGAAACCGAAATTCATTGAATCTATAAATTATTAGAGTAATTCGAATATTATGCTACCAGGTATTATGGGAATTTGGTTGAGTGGTAAACCATTTCGCTCACATTTGGTAGGTCCGTGGATTATATATTGCCCACTGTCAGCAAGTCCACACACTGGAAATAGGTATCACTATCTGATGGGGTTAAGAAAAAGGGCATTAAGAATAGCATAAGCCATATATATATATATATATATATGTATATATATATATATATATATATATAAATATATACATATATATATATATATATATATATAAAATCATATACATATATATAGATATATATATATATATATATGTATATATATATGTATATATATATATATATATATATGTATGTATATATATATATATATACACACACACACACACACACACACATATATATATATATATATATATATATTTGCGGGTGTATGGGTGACTGTGTTAAAGTGTAATTATTAGGTATACAGTATCTCTTTTCGATATGGAAAGAGGCATGTCAAGTGAAAATCTGAACTCCTGATCTAAAACAGCTTTTTTCCTTAAAGAAGTCAGTAATCCTTGTGAAATCTCTTCCTGCTTCTGTTTTCCCTTTCAAAAACCCCTATCACTCAGAAATCTGGTTGATGGCTTCGTATGGGTTCCTAGTTTTCCATCCAGCTAGCGTGTATAATCCGGCTCATATTTCAAACGGAAATAGGGACATTACATATACTGTAGTCGAAAGTTCTGAAGGTCTAATCAGATGACAAATCTATGATTTTTGTTATTGTTATCCTGTCTTCAGAATAGAGAGCAACCTTATATCCCCAATATATAGGTGAAGTAAACCGGTCTTATGTCAGCACCTGTTCTTACTTCAGGAGTAGCACGTAAACCATAGCTTTTTTCGGGAGATAATTAGACAGTAAAACATTTTATTAAAACAAGTCCGAAACGTACAAAACCTTGCTCAAAATGGAATTATTTCAGCTGTTTTCACCTTTTTATATTTTTAGAACCTTCGCGTCATTTCATATTTTTTTGCAATGAAATTTTTCAGCATAAATAAGTTCAAAGTAATTATATTAAAATTAACATATTTTCATGAAAACCAGAATTCAATTATACAAAAGCAAATTTATAGAGAGATAGACGTGTCCGATGAAATTTGAGAAGCTACATTATTCTAGAGCTTTATTCTATTTATATTATTTTCTTCTAAAGCTTTAAGGATAACTCTTATCTAATATTCACAAGGATTATCCGAAATGCGAAAGATTAATATTTAGAGCTACCCACCACCCTCTTCTAGCAGAGTCCTAAATAAAATACACCAATTGATATGTGATAGAGCTGTTTACTCCACAAAGCAAGTAAAGCACATACCTCTCCAAGGCTTAGGGATTTTTAGAGGAATGGAAACAAGGGCAGAAAGAGAATTCCGAGACCTAGCTGTGGAGTAGAGCATTAATAGTCGCTGTAATTATTAATAGTGGGGAAAAGGTGACAGTAGGTAGTTGGTTGGCCAGGGCACCAGCGACCCTTTGAGGTACTACCACTAGAGAGTTATTGGGTCCTTTGACTGGCCAGACAGTACTATGTTGCATCCATCGCCCTGGTTACAGTACATTTTTTCCTTGCTTACATATGTAATAAGTGAAATAATTATTATTACTTGTTTAAAACACATGACGTAATATGTCATTTTGGTTGAAGATGCTAGCCGTGGGATTTGCTGTAGTCACCCAAATCATAAACAGGATGCACAATGCAGCCTCAACAATGTAACATTTTTCTTAAACGTCAACACCAATGCATCAGCGTGTGAAAGTTTGTGACGTCACCGGATGCAGGTGTCTTCCGAGATTGTGATAAAATTGCTATATCAACTAAGCATACGATATCTGTGATATCGATAATTTAATCAGTTCATATCTATACTTCACCAGAATTGGTCATCTGACCAAACCAGCTCCCTCCTGTGATGGAGATGTTTAACTCTGTTGTTTTTAAACAATAAATACTTTTCAAAGCTAATAAGATGTACTTCGTTATCCAGCTTTACACATCTTAAACAACACATACTCAATGTGTGCTTATAAAAGTAGCACACTTATACATATACGTTGAATAGTCTGGCCTATTCTATGAACATTTTCTTCTGTCATCATACACTTGACAACACTAAGATTGCCAAGCAATTCTTCTTCGCTCAAGGGGTTAACTATAGCACAGTAATTGTTATTGGCTACTTTCCTCTTGGTAAGGGCAGAAGAGACTCTTAAGCTACAGTGGGCAGCTTTTCTAGAAGGACACTCCACAATCAAACCATTGTTCTCTAGTCTAGAGTAGTGCCATAATCTTTGTACCATGGTCTTCCATAGTCTTGGGTAGAGTTCTCTTGTTTGATGGTACGCTCAGGCACACTATTATATTATATTTCTCTTCCTCTTGTTTTTTAAAGTTTTTGTTCTTTATATATGAAAGACCTATTTTAATGTTTTTTATTGTTTTAGAATATTCTATTTCAATAGTTCATTACTTCTCTTGCATTTTATTTACTTCCTTGTTTATTTTCCAAGTTGGAACCATTGGACTTACGTCAACCTACTTTTACAACTAGTCTTGTAGCTTAGCTAATAATATAAATAATAATAATGATAATAATAATAATAATAATAATAATAATAATAATAATAATAATAATATAATAATAATAATAATGATAATAATAATAATAATAAGAGTTGGGGGACAGTTTAGTTTAGTTCATTCCGAAAATGACTGACTGTTAGTGCCGAAGCCTACCATCAAGTTGCTAATAGATTGCTGACATGTTCGTAAAATCTGCTTCTTCAAATAATATTTTTCAAGGAGTTTTTTCTATTTAAAGGGTTTGGACGCGATGCTGTAGTGTAGACTTATTGAAAAAAAGCTACATGATACACATGTTTTCCAATCTTAAAGGGTAAAAACGTTTACCAAGGCTTAAATGATATACAAGGAACCAGAAAAACAGACAGAATTCAGTTAGAATGGGACATGACTAATTTTATAAATCATTGTCTTATTTACGATTCAGATTCAGCAGCCAGAGAGAAAAACATCATTTGATATTTATAAATATCTGACTATATTCTTTCAAGTTTAATGGAAAGAAGAAAAGACAAAATCCTGTAACCAATTAAAATGATGTAACGAAATAAAAAAAAAATGAGAACGCGTTTTATCTTTTGCAAATTGAAATTTTGGACAAAACGAATAAGTTATATCTTCAGCAAAAATTCTCAGACTCCTTGACGAAGTATCGTGAGCTTCTACCCATGAATATGCAAATTCCTCCGCTCTTTTGTTTTGGAACCAATTCACTTAGGGAACTGCTTTTTCTTGCGTATTCCTTCTCGGCGTCCGAATTTCGGTGTCTCGGCGCAATAATATGCTTGTTCTCACTGTGGTTGCTGTTGGCGATCATTGATGCTCGATCTCTTCAATATTTCGAATAATCTATGAAATTCTCTTTTTTTAAGATAGGTTCTGTTTTTAAGAAATCCTTTACGAAACCTAGTCTTATTATAGACTTTCCCTAAGATGATAATCCGCGTAAAGTTACTTATAACACCCAATTCAACCCCCCCCCCAAAAAAAAAAGAATTAATTCTTCTTGTTTGCGGAATTTAGTTAAGAGAATATAAAAAATTTATCAATAGAAATAAATTTTCACAAACTAGCAATAAACAAAAGAATATAATTATCATTTGATTTTCCACATGGATTAGTATATTTTGTAAATAAAAAGAAATCAATTCTTTTGTGAGGTCAAAAATAAAACTGGACCAGATTTTTATTCTGGCAATAACAACAGCATTAGACGTGATATTATTAATTATGATAATTAAATAATAATAATAATAATGATAATAATAATCATAATCATAATCATAATAATTAAAACAGTAGTAATAATAATAATAATAATAATAATAATAATAATAATAATAATAATAATAAAGAAATTATCATAATAATAATAATAATAATAATAATAATAATAATAATACATAGCAATATTGCTAATACGAAATCTTCTTTATATGTTTCTCTCTCTCTCTCTCTCTCTCTCTCTCTCTCTCTCTCTCTCATACATAAACAAACACACACAGACTCAATCTTGCAAAACACGCACACATACTGTGAATATATATATATATATATATATATGTATGTGTGTGTTTGTGTGTTTTTGTATATATACAAATATATGCGTGTATGTATGTATGTATATACATATATATTTATGCTTGTATGTATATGTAAATACATATACAAATAATGCTATAATTCCGAATCCTTTCTCTAATCTCCATCCTTGTTTTATCTCATGACTCAAACCTTTTTTTTTCCAGCCACACAAGTTATTTCTGTGTATTATTGTTTTGATTCCCATATCTATGATTTTTGTGAATTCTTCTTTAAAGTTTTCTGTGTATTTGTTCTGATTTTGATATTGCTCTTTTCCTATACCATCCATTTAATGTTTTAATGTTTTAATTTTTAATTTGATTTATATGGTTTAATTTATTATTTTTTAGTATATTTTATCCACTTCATGTTTTAAGTATTTCGATGTATTTGTTATAATTCTTGCCTTTTTAACAGAATTTCATTGACTAACATAATGTCTATTAATCTGTGTTTTACATTCCTTTTTTAGCTCCGATGATGGGAAATGTTGTTCCCGAAAGCTTAGCCAATAAACTGTCCAAATGCTGAAGTATCTGCTTTCTTTCGCCTTTCTGCTAAACCTCAAGCTTTCTAGAAGCGAAAATGCAATGCATATATATATATATATATGTGTGTGTGTGTGTGTGTGTTTATATATATATATATATATATGTGTGTGTGTGTGTGTGTGTGTTTATATATATATATATATATGTATATATATATGTATATATACATATATATATATATATATATATGTAAATCATGTTAATATTTCTACTTTTTAAATTAATTTCTTTTACAAGCTATGCAGACAATTATCATATCATGTCCCGGTCACTTGCCTCTGAAATTAGAACATCCTTTCATAATTAAGCAAAAGGTAAATTCTATTTCATCTGATATTCCTGTAGCATAAATCTTTCTTTCTTTCCATATAATCTGAAATTTTCATGAAGAAGGACCCAGTGCTGGCAGGAAGACACAGTAACCTAGGAACTACCGCAATAAAAATTTACCTTCCAAGATAAAAGTGAATTGATTTGCCTCCAGTTATATAAAGAACAAGTGCCGTGCTGGTGAAGAACTACCTTGCTCTAATAACAGCAGCTTTTTCTCAAACATGAAATAGCAACAACATTAGTTTACCCTAAAAGGAGTATTTCTGGAAGTGAAGAATCCAGCCCCAACTGGAACACTCTTCTCAGGCGATTCTTTTTATCTTTCCTGCTAAAACGAATGAAAGTGGGCCGATGTCGGTGAATTATTAATGAAGCCTTGGGTATATTTTTAGAAAAAAATAAAGGATGGAACTTGGAATGAGAGAGAGAGAGAGAGAGAGAGAGAGAGAGAGAGAGAGAGAGAGATCGAACTGGCAAGATTACTTTTCCTTTATTTTCCAGGCGTCCAGAACTTCTCAACATACAAATATGATTTCTATATATGCCAATCTCTCTCTCTCTCTCTCTCTCTCTCTCTCTCTCTCTCTCTCTCTTTCTCTCTCTCTCTCTCTCTCTCTAAGCATATCGGGATACCAATGACACATTCAATATCGATAGGAGATTACAAAACAAGATAAGGAAACGACAACAGATAACCGCCCATCGAAACGTCTCATCCCGTCTGCCAATGGCAGTCCAGATGAAACAGACCCATTAATTCTTTCCCAACTGAGATTGGACTCTATAACAGATTTGATGGCCCTCGAAGACCAATTGATGTTCAGATATTAAACGATTGTATCATGCTGTTACTGGAATTGATGTAACTCTGTCATTCAGATATTCATTCCGTTAAGAGAAAGTCTTTTTCCTTAATATAAAACCATCGAGGTTTTCGATTGCAGTTTGCCCTCTCTTTGCGGAGTTTATTCATAGGCTTCCACGACTTGTCGTCAGATCTCTCTTAGATTCGTAGTCTTTTGTAACATTATTATCATTATTATATTATTATTATTATGATTATGATTTCGAGACTACTCTACAAATATAAAACCGTAACTATCGGGTTTTGTTCAACTAATTTATGATAATAATAATAATAATAATAATAATAATAATAATAATAATGCAATTGATCTTTTCAAAATAGTAAAATTTTATGAATATTGAAATAAATCGTAGTTTATTGTATCACTGAACATATAGGAATCACTTTAACTGATTGAATAAAATAAGTCAAGTTTTCTCTGTCTTCCTGTTAAAAAAAACATTACAAAAATAGTTCACTGATTGAACATAAGAGATAAAGCTCTTCAATTCAACCAGTATAAAAAAAGCTTTAGATGCTCCATTGTACAAACGATTGTGGTGGCCTATGTGGTAACGTCCCTGACTGGTGATCGCCAGACTGGGGTTCGAGTACTGCTCAAACTCATTAGTTCCTTTGGTCGCTGGAACCTTGTGAACTAAGGATGAGGGGTTTGGGGGAGCCTAGAGATCTATCTGCTGGATCATCAGCAGCCATTGCCTAGCCCTCCGTGGTCCTAGCTTGGGTGGAGAGGAGGCTTGGGCGCTGATCATAAATATATACGGTCATCGTCCTGCTTGATGGGACAATGTCACTGTCCCTTGCCTCTGCCATAATAGATAGATAGATTATGTAATGTTGGCACACCAGCTTTGCCAAGATTTTGATATTTGTCATAGATTTAACATATTTTTTTCAAGTCAACATCTCATTTATCATCTGATATAACACTTGCTGTGTTTGTTTATGCAACTCATTGATTGGCATTTGCTACATGAAAGCAAACAGCAATACCGATAGTAGTAGGCAATTTAATTAGTTCGGTTCTATAAAACATCGAAGTAAAGCAGTATTAATATTATAACTATCCTTAAGCCATTGATCTAATTCTCAGAATTGATATATTTCGATACAGCTACTGCAGTTAACTGTATATGAGATACAGAAAAGGATCTACATTATTCATTCCTGAAAATACTGTTCATTGCATTAATAAGGAGTTGTGATAGGTACCTCATTAATGATAGATAGAAAGTCTGTCCTTAAGATGAGACTTAAACATCGACTTAGGAATGCTTCTTCTCAACAGCATTGTCGTATTTCTAAATCTTTTAGTCAAAAACACAATAACAGCGTCAGGAATTATTATTATTATCATTATTATTATTATTATTATTATTATTATTATTATTATTATTATTATTATTATTATTATCATTATTATTATTATCAACATCTAACATATGAATATGAATATGAATATGAATATGGATATGGATATGGATATTGTTATTGTTATTTGCTAAGCTACAACCCTAGTTGGAAAAGCAGGATGCTATAAGCCTAGGGGCCCCAACAGGGAAAATAGCCCAGTGAGGAAAGGAAACAATGAAAAATACAATATTTTAAGAACAGTAACATTACAATAAATATTTCCTAAATAAACCATAAAAACCTTAACAACACATGGGGAAGAGAAATTAGATAGGTAGTGTGCCCAAGTGTACCCCCAAGCAAGAGAACTCTAACCCAAGACAATGGAAGACCATGGTGCAGAGACTATGACACTACCAAATACTAGAGAACAATGGTTTGATTTTGGAGTATCCTTCTCCTAGAAGAGCTGCATACCAGCTAAAGAGTCTCTTCTACCCTTACCAAGAGGAATGTAGCCACTGAACAATTACAGTACAGTAGTTAACCCCTTTGGTGAAGAAGAATTGTTTGGTAAACTCAGTGTTGTCAGGTGTTTGAGGACAGTGGAGAATCTGTAAAGAATAGGCCAGACTATTCGGTGTATGTGTAGGCAAAGGGAAAGAACCGTAACCAGAGAGAAGGATCCAATGTAGTACTGTCTAGCCATATATCATAGATTAAATGATTAATATATTAATACATGAATATATTACTATTTTACTATATTAATATATTTATATATCTATAGATTTATTATTATTATTATTATTATTATTATTATTATTATTATTATTATTATCATTATTATTCATTTTTACTTTTACTAGCTAAGCTACAACCTTACTTAGAAAGGCTGGTTGCCGTAAGCACAAGGGTTCCAACAGGGAGAATAGCCCAGTGAGGAAAGGAAATAAAAAAATAAATGAGATATACATGAGAAGATATGAATGATAACTATAAAATTCCTTAAGATCCATTATTATTGATTTCCAGTTCAATAGAGTAGCACTGTAGGTAATCTTTCCAGCCTCGAGAATCATCTGGACTGGAACAGGGGATTTCATGTAGAGCCTCTTATCAGATTGGATGTCCAGCCGTGCTAGATCTATGGTTTGAGATACAATGGCACTTCAGGTGTTCCAGGAAAATATATAGTGATAGGAATAGGCGAGATCTATTCCTGGAAAATCAGCTTAATGGCAAATTGATATCAACAGACACAGAATTAAATATCACCATTTCTGAATCATACACGTATACTTGATTTCCAAGAGTATTATATATATATATATATATATATATATATAAATCACAGAGAGAGGCCATTCCATTTAAATTTTTTTAAGTGAATGAGGCCTAATCTTTACTTACATTTTTTCCAAGGCCTCTCTCTCTCTCTCCTCTCTCTCTCTCTCTCTCTCTGTCTGTCTGTCTGTCTCTCTCTCTCTCTCTCTCTCTCTCTCTCTCTCTACTAACCAAGCATTTAGTGTTTTTGTTTGTTTTGATCTCATTTAAGCAAAATTTCATGAACGGTAAAGACAACATTGATTTAACAAGGAAGGTCATACAAATTTGAACATTGATTTATGTGCTTCATTTTCATATCTAATATTTTGCATATTAATTAGGAGTCAGAATGCATAAGCAGTTAACAATAAACGCTAAGCAGTTATAAAAAAAAAAAAAAAAAAAAACACACACACGAGTAATTACTATGGAATAATCACGTCTCTTTCCCACCCTAGGAACAGTGTGAATTTTGTAAAAGACCTCACAGGAATAACGTCTGGACGAATGGAAAATGAAGATGAATGAGATAGGAATAGTCAAACACATCAAGAAGAGGTTTCCTTGTGTTTGCAATAGGAAGACTATGCATAAATTTGAATGCCAGCTGTTCCCCAAAGGAAGAGAGCGTCTAAGATAAGCAGTAGGCGATGTTCATTATTCTTTTTATGAGTATCTTGGATAATAATATATTTTATCCATATAAATTTCCCACATTATCAGTAGCCAACTGATGGCAAAAGAAGCCTCAATGGATCTGGCAAAACGTATGTTTTGGAAGCTTCCATAGATCTAGCGGGACGTGTGTTTTGCAAACTTCTGTGACGGGCCGAGAGAGGGTTGTGAACTCAAAGGCAGAG
>NC_090736.1:20101119-20111416 GCF_036898095.1 Palaemon carinicauda | reverse complement strand
TATTCATTATCCATTACAATTTTGTTTCACCGTTTTAATCCACATCTCAAATCTTTTATCAAATGCAGTTTCCTCTTCTTATCCGTAATCTCCTGTGTTTCCTCCACTTACCTCTTATGTATGATCATTCCTCGACTGTTTGGAGAAACAGTAGCTTGTTTGGACATGTATTAACAATCATTCTAAAAGTTTATCTTTGCATGTCTTTTACTCTTTTCTTTCCTAGTTATCGCATTATTCTGATCTGCGTTGCGTACTAGGGTTGTGGTGATCTATTGGAAACGTCCCTGCCTGGCCATGTGCTGGAGTGGGGTTCGAGTTCCGCTCAAGCTCGGTAGTTTCTTGTAGTGTCAGCAACCTCACCGTCATTGTGAGTTAAGGAGCGTGGTTTGGGGTAGCCTATAGGCTGAATCCATTACCTGGCTCTCCCCTGTTTCTAGTTTGATCAGTCTCTATGGCATCCTCCTGCTTAGCTAGGGCATTGTCACTGTCCCTTGCCTCTGCCATTCACGAGTGGCCATTTAACCTTTAAACCATGTGCTTCGTACATGGCAGGCACTCGGAGACGGACAAGGATTGTCTTAAAGACTAAACAATAATGAGAAAATAGGAAGACTATGCCTAGCGATATCGTAAAGCAATTCTTCATTATACTAAAAAATGGTACAGACGGTAATTTTTGCAACTATGAAATTACACTACAATGTGTTCAAGTAATTAACAATTCGAACATGAAGTCGTTCTGAAATGATCATGTTGAAATTGCTAACCACTTAAAGTAAAAAGTAACTAGAGTTCACAGTATTTCCCTTAACTATCGTTATGTAACTCCACCTTTAAGTGCCACGTGTTGTAGTTGTCACGTGTTGCCAACAAAAGGCACAAAGAAAAACTCAAGAATTTTTCAGATCGAGTCTGTCACAATAAAGAATTTTTGCTTATGTTTCTTGACTCTGTTCGTGTGTATTATTTAGATACGTATGCAAAATCATGAACGTATCTACATACGGTTGTATCTTGTCTCCTGGTATTTACTCTTGTAAACATACGACCTCATTTACATATTTTTATATATACAAACTCAGTGAGAGTGCAAGATAAGATAAAGCGTAATCTAATCTTACTTTTTTTCTATCAAAGTAGTACTTAGTTTTCTTAATATTATTATGCGGTATAGTGAACAAAATATCTGAGTAACCAAAGTAAATAACATTAACTTCTCCGATAATTATTTTTTATTCCCTTTTAGTCAGTTTCAACATTAGCTCTCAGGAATGTCTAGGTAACAATAAATGTGAACTTCTATTAATGTGTTTTTTTCCCATTTGTATGGGGTATGCACGGTCGTCTTTTTTGAAGGACATGTAACAAAATATGAAACTGTCAAATTCTAGAGATGGCCTTGTCATCGCTTACGATGAGTGGAGGAGGGGGGGGGGGGGGGGAGAAAATAAATCTTACACTGACTGTGCTTGTCGTGGACATCTACATTATATATTTTTCAATACTTCGAAATAAAAACAATCATTTTATTTATTACTGCAGCTAAGGAAACTATTGTCATTTCTAATTTTCCAGAAAGTATTGCTAAAACATCCACTACTGCTACGTTTGTTGCTTATTGCTATTTTTGATACGCTGATTGTATAATATTACTACTTTTGCTATTTTAATAGATGCTATTAATGCTAATACCACAACAGCTCTGCTGCTGTTATTCATCTACTACTAATACTACTTCGACCATTACCAAAGTAGTTATTTACTGGATGGTATCCTCTCGAAACAAGTGTCGATTGCTTGTTTCTTCTTTAATTGTATTTTTTAATTTAATATCTCCATTGAAGCCCTTCGAGTTTCTTTTCACGAAATGATGTGTGTGTTCTTTTTCCATTAAAATGCCTCACTTTATTATTCATTTCATGTTAGTTTAGTATTTTTATTTATTGTTTTTGGTTGAACTGGAAATATCCAGTATAAAATATTTAATGAACCTTCGATTAAGATAAAATCTTCAAGACGATATTTCTATAAAAAAGAAAAATACTGAAGATTACTTTAATTCTTTTTTCTCATGCATTGTGTTTTTGCTAAACCTTTTTTTCTTATTGCAAATAGGACAAGACTCAAATGGAAAAGTTGGGAAGAAAGAAAACGACGTTTGAAATTGTTGATGAAGATGAAATAACAAAAAATAAATCCCTTTTCCAAGCGCCCAGAATATTGATAAGCTATATTCTTCTTATTTTGAGTCGCGACTGTTGAAAATATTCGTCTTTCATGATGTCATAAAAAGTGTATAATGACACAAAGTTAACCTGAAAAGAACTTCAGACCCGCGCGAAGAAAACGAAAGTTAGGATAGGTAGACTACCGTAATAATATAATACCGTTGCAATCTCGGTGGCCATGGGCTTGATCGTATGATTACCGTTGGTTAGAATTTGCAATCTAATGTAGAGATACCATGGATAAGAGGCTGAATACAAGAAATTAAACACTAGAAAAGGCAGACTACTTTTAGAGTGTCTTGCTAAAGACTTCCTTAAAGAAAACGAAATTCTGCGGTGGGCGTGAAGTGTGGCAAAACAGTCTTTATGTAATGTAATGCATTTCCTCCGTTGATCTCAATGTCTCTAAAATACATCATACATATGAAAAGACGTTCGATATTGATCCTATTGCATTTCTCATCTTTTATAATAATCCATATCATATAAGTATTTGTACCATTTACCTATACCATGTGCAGCACTTAAACCCTTCTGTTTTAATAATAATCCTTCCACCCCTGAAGACCCCACACTCAAGGAACATTTTCTAATCAAAATGATTATAGCATTGCTGCCATTAGCTCTAATTAAGGGAAGGGTATTTCATTTGGCTGAAGGATTTCATTACCCAACGTTCCTAAAACGGGTTTTTTTCGGGAGATTATTTAACTACAGATTCCAATATATAGTTTTTCTCTTATCCAGATTGGTCATTGAGATTTTCTGAAATGAAAATATAAAGTTTGGGGATATATCTGTATCGTATTTTCCTTTATTTCAGTTTGTAACAAAATGTTTTATCAGAATATTGAGTCACTGTGAGCGAGAATATGTTTGGACGTTTTGGTTCATTTTAATTGTGAATAAAACATAAAAAAGAAAGTACTTCTGTTGTCAAGTTCGACTGTTAAAGATATTGACAAGTAAATTTGACTGTAATTAAGATTTCAGAGACGAGAGGGAAAAATACAGATAATTTTATCACTAATTACAAGAAAAAGAGAAAAAAATATAAATGAAGGCTTCCGAGAGAGAGAGAGAAGAGAGAGAGAGAGAGAGAGAGAGAGAGAGAGAGAGAGAGAGAGAGAGAGAGAGAGAGACCACCAGAAAAGAAAAACATACAAATAATTACTGGAGAATTGCGAGAGATGATAACCACTAAAATTAGATTTTTCGTACCCCGACCATCAAGTAACCAATAATGAATGCGTTTATTGTCTGACAGAGACCCCAAATCTACGCAGTTGAAAGAAACTTGGAAGCTATGAGGCAATTTGTTAACATTTCAAGAGTCCTTTTATGATCTTAGGGGAATTCGGGTGTTGAGTGGAACCCACGTAGCTCGAAGGATCTCATCTTTGCAAGGACCCTATTTCGTGGACTTGAATCAATTTTTCCCCAAGGGAAAAGCTTTGTAATGGGGAAAATTTTATCCTTTTAGTTTCTTTGATTTTTTTTTTTAGAAATTGATTCATCATCCGACAGAGAAAACAGAAAGGAGAGCATGATTCCCTTCCTTTAAAGATATGTGCTTTTGGTCGTTAAGAGAAGTCGTTAACGTATCCATTAACGTATCCATTTTCAAAGGGAATCAGTCTGGGAGATCAAATTATGGAAGTGTACAACCTCTTAAGCTGAATAAAGAAAATAATAGATCAAGTCTCTCTCTATTACACCCTAGGGTTGGGACGTACTTTATTAATCTGTATATTCTATGACACATGAAAACTTAGAAATTAAAGTTGAACTTTACTCTGTTCAGATGCAACAGAAGTCAGCGGGTAGGACCCATTGTTCCACTTCCTTTTCCAGTTCTCCTGTGCCATCTACGCCGGAATATCGAATGTAAATCTTTTGATGTCGATTGAAAATTTATGTCTGGGGGAAAAGTTAAAATTCCCCGTGACATCCTCTGTCAACCTGTTTTCACGAGATGTCTCTTTATTAGTTCTTTATTTGAAACAGTAATTACTTAAGCTGGAAGATACTCGTTTTCAAGAAATTCTGAGCCATGGAAAGTTTAATTACGTGTATATCTTATCAAGATCTTTTTTTTCATGATTTCTATTTTAATATCGTATATATATTAGCTTTTTATCTTTAGAAGTGAAGCAGGCCGTTAAACCATGTAAAATCTTATCTCTCTCTCTCTCTCTCTCTCTCTCTCTCTCTCTCTCTCTCTCTCTCTCTCTCTCTCTCTCTCTCTCTCTCTCTCTTCTCTCTCTCTCTCTCTCTCTCTCTCTCTCTCTCTCTCTCTCTCTCTCTCTCTCTCTCTCTCTCTAGTTTGAGTTAATCAGCTCAAGGTCTTTTATTTCAAGTCATTATCGACTAATGGGATAAAGTTATAAATCCAGCTTTTGTGAGAAATCTCGCTTTTTTATTCAAGACTCAAAACACCTCGCAATATCATTACACCTGCAAATTAGGAACTTCAGCTACGGGTCATTTGCAATAAATCAAACAAGGCTCCATTACCAATCTAAAGTACTTGCCAGGGTACTTTAATTCACTGATTGATATTACGGGTTTGAAATGCATTTCTTCAAGATAGTCGACTGACATATTTTTCACAGTTGTATGAAAGCCTTTTTATTTTTTTTTTTTTTTTACAAGTTAGTGGTTTCTAATGCTGGTTCGGTCTGATTGCTTGCATAATGTAACAATAATAATGTTAGGTGAATTAGTGCATCGGGTATTTTTAAATAAGAAATTTCTATTTACAAGAAATCATAAATTTCCAGTTTCAGATCGATTTGCAACTCTTGTCAAATGTCATACGATAAAGCATAGCAATTTATGACATATCTATTTTCACAATGATGAATTAGAATTATCAACCACAATATTGATGATACTCTGATATCTGTTCGTTTGCTCAAGCTAGAAAATAATTGCGTAGTTTAGAGGACCTGTGTTTAAATGAAAACTCATTTCACTTCGAAACTCTTCATAATCATTCAACCATTAAAAATTAAATTGAACGTCCTCCAAGTATTGAGACTCACTTGTTTTTCTTCATGCAGACAATCTGTTTTTTTCTTCAAATATTAAAAAGTATATATAAAAAATCCGAGTATTGAACTTATAAGTCCTCTGCTTTTTTTTTTTTTTCTTTTCGTTTGAAAGGTGAGCGGTGGTTAATTTATCTATTCTGAACTATCAGGGAATAATGCTCGCCGCTGGAATCTTAGGAATTATTTATAGTATCTTCAACATGTTCAGTATTAAAGATAATTGTCTGGATAAAAAAACCTTTTAACAGAAGCACTTGAGGGGGAAGATGCTTTTCGAAATACTTCAGAGTTTTACTCAAAAACTTCTTTAAAATACAGCTTTTTTATTTGCAAATTTGAAAGGAATTATCCTTCATTTGTTTCTTCATTTATTCATTTGTTTATTCAGTTTCATTAACTTCCAAATGTCAAGTTATAATTCTTCCACTTTTGCTATTTTATTTTTTTCTATTTATAAATTATCGAGTAATAATATTGCCACTGATTTTATGAAAATATAATAAAAAAACATTAAATTTGGGAAATACATTTGCATACAGACATTTATTTTATGTATATATATATATATATATATATATATATATATATATATATATATATATATATATATATATATGTATATATATATATATATAATATATATATATATATATATATATATATATATATATATAACATATATATATATATATATATATATATATATATATATATACATATATATATATTTATATATATATATATATATATATATATATATATATCTATATATATATATATTTATATATATACATATATATATATGTATATATATGTATATATATGTATATATATGTATATATATACATATATATGTATATATGTATATATATATATATATATATATATATATATGTATATGTATATATAAATATATATATATATATATATATATATATATATATATATATATATATATGTATATGTGTATATATATGTATATATGTATATATACATATATATATATATATATATATATATATCTATATATATATATATTATATGTATATATATGTATATATAGGTATATATATATGTATATATATATATATATATATATATATATATATATATATATATATATATATATATATATAATCGTGTACTTGGGCATGTGACTTTACTTTTTTGGGCTCGAGCCATATTATTATTATTATTATTATTATTATTATTATTATTATTTTTATTATTATTATTATTATTATTATTATTATTATGGTATTATTGTTATTATTATTATTAATATTATGGTATTATTGTTATTATTATCATTAAATGCTAAGCTACAACCCTAGTTGGAAAAGCACAATGCTATAAGCCCAAGGGCCCCAACAGGAAAAGAAACAAGGAAAAATTTAATATTTTAAGAACAGCGACAACATTAAAATAAATATTTACTATATAAACTATAAAAACTTTAACAGAACAAGAGGAAGAGAAATTAGATAGAATAGTGTGCCCGAGTGTACCCTTAAGCATAAGAACTCTAACCCAAGACAGTGGAAGACCATGGTACAGAGGCTATGGCACTACCCAAGATTAGAGATCAGTGGTTTGATTTTGGAGTGTCCTTCTCCTAGAACAGCTGCTTATCATAGCTAAAGAGTCTCTTCTACCCTTACCAACAGGAAAGTAGCCACTGAACAATTACAGTGCAATAGTTAATCCCTTGGGTGAAGAAGAATTGTTTGGTAATCTCAGTGTTGTCAGGTGTATGAGGACAGAGGAGAATCTGTAAAGAATAGGCCAGACTATTCGGTGTCTGTGTAGGCAAAGAAAAAGAACCGTAACCAGAGAGAAGGATCCAATGTAGTACTGTCTGGCCAGTCAAGGGATGCCATAACACTCTAGCGGTAGTATTTCAACGGGCGGCTGGTGCCCTGGCCAACTTACTACTACTACTACTACTACTACTACTACTACTACTACTACTACTACTACTACTGCTATTGTCCTGATGGAAGTGATTCGTTGGCGGCTTTCTACTTTGGATATTTCTGCGATTGACATACCAGAGAATTTTACCTAAGAAGTATCACGATAATACTGATAATACTGCAGGTAGACCAGTAGACTCCCCCAAAGATAGTGAGATTGCAGGCACTGCTAGAGACTATCGGGCATGAGCGGGTCTCAAACTCCGTCCAACATATGTAAAGACGTTTCCAATAGGCTACTACACTATGTCAAGATAAGGTAACAAGCCTCTTAAAGAAATCTAATAGGAAAAAGTAGGCTAATATGGAATTCTCAGTAAAAAAAAAAAAAAAAAAAACGGAATATGATATTCGAAAATATTTCATACATTTACTATGATGGAAGTAACTTGACGTTTTTATTTCTACAAGAAAAAGAATTTCTTTCCAGTACGATAATTATTCTGAATTTTTAAATATATCTATTCAATACTATCTCATTATCAGGCCTTGATTTGTTAAATTAAATGCTCTAATAAGTTTTCTAGAAGACGTCTGAAAACTAAATAGATATTTATATAAATATAACAAATGTCATTATTAGAAAAGTCTGGCCTTATGTCAGCGCCAAATCTCGTCCCTTGAGCAGACTGTAGAAAACGGTTTTTAACCTTAAAAGAATTTTCCAAATTGCATTTAATTATTTGGACAGAGCATCTAACAATGAGATCTCACCATTATAAAGAAATAATATTTGATAAGGAATGAAAATGGAGACACACGAAAGATATCAAAACGTCGAAAAGGGAAAGGAAGTATCCTAGATATAAGTGGAATAAAGAACACTTTAAAAGCCATATCGTGACTATCAATAAATGAAGAAAAGGGAGATTGAAGATCCTGAGGCCATCCTTTAAAAGGAAGACATTGTAGGATTAGGCTCCTTCCAATATCCTGGCATATTAAGGCCGCAAAGAGAAGGAGAGGTCGATTGGTATGAATAGAGGATAAACAAAGGGAGAGAGTTGATTTTGTAGGGATTTTGAGTGGCAGAGAGAGAGAGAGAGAGAGAGAGAGAGAGAGAGAGAGAGAGAGAGAGAGAGAGAGAGAGAGAGAGAGAGGCGATTGGACACATCCATTATGAGGGAGATAGTTGTAAGATCAATGTGATAATTTGAATTGTTGCATTTTACTTATTTAGAAGAATCATACATATACATACATACATATATATATATATATATATATATATATATATATATATATATATATATATATATATATATATATATATGTGTGTGTGTGTGTGTGTGTTTGTGTGTGTATATGTATATATATAATATATATATATATATATATATATATATATATATATATATATATATATATATATATATATACATACATATACATACATACAAACATAATCTGTGTGTATATATAAATTAATAATCTTTATGTAATGTTGTCAATGTACTACATGTTTCATGAAATTGAAATGAAGGTACCTGGGGCCAGGGGGACCTCCCATTGCAACTCTCTCCTATTACTGTCAATTTTGACGTCATGTGGCGTAATAATAGAAACAGTGATGCTGATCCGGACAGACCTATGCATGATGACGCATTGCAACGTTGCTATGCAACTTTAAAAATCCATGATTCTGCATAGTATTTTATTCATATTCTTTATATTCTTGGCTTATATTTCGCTATCTAGTTTTTCATGTGTTTGAAATCTCTGGTTATGCATTGAATTACCCCTAACTTTGGATTTCTTTTTAGATATTTTTCTAAGAAGTATGTGCGTAAGAATGATGGTAATATGAACAATACAATGACATTATTTACTCTATTATTAAATCATTATTTTAAATCCCGCTTGTTTTTATTTGGTTAGAATAAATATCAAAGGTATGAAAAATTATGCAAACTCTTAGCAATTATAAAGCAGTATATTGGCAACTCTTTCACTAATGATACGAGTGTTGTCATAAGATAGTATATTTAAAAAAAAAAAATTGATTGCTGCAATTTACTTTCATGAAATTTCCCGTTTGCCTGAAATGATAATCACGCTTTATAATTGTGGTCCCATTTATCTGACTCGAACTGAATATTACCAAAACGAAAATATTTACTGTTGATGTTCCATTATGATAGAATAATTTGGAGCATGCCACTAAAAGAGACAAAAAAGTAAATGAAAGGTCTTTTCCTCATTTTATATATATATATATATATATATATATATATATATATATATATATATATATATATATAAATATATATATAAATATATATATATATATATATATATATATATATATATATATGCGTGTGTGTGTGCTATGTGAATATGTATAATAAGCATATAAATAATGATGAAAATTAATTGGTATATATGTATATCTATCTATCTATCTATATATATATTTATATATGTATATATATATATATATATATATATATATATATATACATAGGTAGATGATATATATATATATATATACATATATATATATATATATATATATATATATATATATATATACACACATATATATACATATGTATATATACATATATATATATATATATATATATATATACTCTGTATATATATATATATATATATATATATATATATATATATATATATATATATATATATATATATATATATATATATATATATATAAACGTGTATAGTTATATATGTGTGTTTATGGGTGATATGTATCAAAACGAACAACATGCAATGGCTTTGAATATTGATTTTCCTGTTATGTCTCCGTATGAATATAAGCAGTTGGCTCGAGATTGTATTGAAATAACTACCCCATTCAAACACCAACGAGCAATGTTTTGGTTGTTGTTGAATCATTGAAGGTGGATACTTCCTGAAATAGGGGGGCACTCAGTAAAGTGTAGACCTCCGCAGCGGCAGCTCATTTCTCGACCTTTGGTTCGACCTTGATCTTTACCTTTGACCAAACATGTAATTGGCGTGCATTTTCATACACGCACATATGAACCAAAATTTAAAGTCTCTG
>NC_090736.1:20083619-20091119 GCF_036898095.1 Palaemon carinicauda | reverse complement strand
TATAGGAATCACTTTAACTGATTGAATAAAATAAGTCAAGTTTTCTTTGTCTTCCTGTTAAAAACATTTCAAAAATAGTTCACTGATTGAACATAAGAGATAAAGCTCTTCAATTCAACCAGTATAAAAAAAGCTTTAGATGCTCCATTGTACAAACGATTGTGGTGGCCTATGTGGTAACGTCCCTGACTGGTGATCGCCAGACTGGGGTTCGAGTACTGCTCAAACTCATTAGTTCCTTTGATCGCTGGAACCTTGTGAACTAAGGATGAGGGGTTTGGGGGAGCCTAGAGATCTATCTGCTGGCTCATCGGCAGCCATTGCCTGGCCCTCCGTGGTCCTAGCTTGGGTGGAGAGGAGGCTTGGGCGCTGATCATAAATATATACGGTCATCGTCCTGCTTGATAGGACAATGTCACTGTCCCTTGCCTCTGCCATAATAGATAGATAGATTATGTAATGTTGGCACACCAGCTTTGCCAAGATTTTGATATTTGTCATAGATTTAACATAATTTTTTCAAGTCAACATTTCATTTATCATCTGATATAACACATGCTGTGTTTGTTTATGCAACTCATTGATTGGCATTTGCTACATGAAAGCAAACAGCAATACCGATAGTAGTAGGCAATTTAATTAGTTCGGTTCCATGAAACATCGAAGTAAAGCAGTATTAATATGAAAACTATCCTTAAGCCATTGATCTAATTCTCAGAATTGATATATTTCGATACAGCTACTGCAGTTCACTGTACATGAGATACAGAAAAGGATCTACATTATGCATTCCTGAAAATACTGTTCATTGCATTAATAAGGAGTTGTGATAGGTACCTCATAAATGATAGATAGAAAGTCTGTCCTTAAGATGAGACTTAAACATCGACTTAGGAATGCTTCTTCTCAACAGCATTGTCGTATTTCTAAATCTTTTAGTCAAAAACACAATAACAGCGTCAGGAATTATTATTATTATTATTATTATTATTATTATTATTATTATTATTATTATTATTATTTTTATCATTATCATTATTATTATTATTATTATTATTATCAACATCTAACATATGAATATGAATATGAATATGAATATGGATATGGATATGGATATGGATATTGTTATTGTTATTTGCTAAGCTACAACCCTAGTTGGAAAAGCAGGCTGCTATAAATCTAGGGGCCCCAACAGGGAAAATAGCCCAGTGAGGAAAGGAAACAATGAAAAATAAAATATTTTAAGAACAGTAACATTAGAATAAATATTTCCTAAATAAACCATAAAAACTTTAACAACACAAGGGGAAGAGAAATTAGATAGGTAGTGTGCTCAAGTGTACCCTCAAGCAAGAGAACTCTAACCCAAGACAATGGAAGACCCTGGTGCAGAGACTATGACACTACCAAAGACTAGAGAACAATGGTTTGATTTTGGAGTATCCTTCTCCTAGAAGAGCTGCATTCCAGCTAAAGAGTCTCTTTTACCCTTACCAAGAGGAAAGTAGCCACTGAACAATTACAGTAAAGTAGTTAACTCCTTGGGTGAAGAAGAATTGTTCGGTAAACTCAGTGTTGTCAGGTGTTTGAGGACAGTGGGGAGTCTGTAAAGAATAGGCCAGACTATTCGGTGTATGTGTAGGCAAAGGGAAAGAACCGTAACCAGAGAGAAGGATCCAATGTAGTACTGTCTAGCCCTATATCATAGATTAAATGATTAATATATTAATACATAAATATATTACTATTTTACTATATTAATATATTTATATATCTATATATTTATTATTATTATTATTATTATTATTATTATTATTATTATTATTAGCCAAGCTACAACCCTACTTAGAAAGGCTGGTTGCCGTAAGCACAAGGGTTCCAACAGGGAGAATAGCCCAGTGAGGAAAGGAAATTAAAAAAATAAATGAACTATACACGAGAAGATATGAATGAATACTATGAAATTCCTTAAGATCCTTTATTATTGATTTCCAGTTCAATAGAGTAGCACTGTAGGTAATCTTTCCAGCCTCGAGAATCATCTGGACTGGAACAGGGGATTTCATGTTGAGCCTCTTAACAGATTGGATGTCCAGCCGTGCTGGATCTATAGTTTGAGATACAATGGCACTTCAGGTGTTCCAGGAAAATATATAGTGATAGGAATAGGCGAGATCTATTCCTGGAAAATCAGCTTAATGGCAAATTGATATCAACAGACACAGAATTAAATATCATCATTTCTGAATCAAACACGTATACTTGATTTCCAAGAGTATAGTATATATATATATATATATATATATATACAAATCAGAGAGAGAGGCCATTTCCTTTACATTTTTTAAAGCGAATGAGGCCTAATCTTTACTTACATTTTTTCCAAGGCCTTGCACTATCTCTCTCTCTCTCTCTCTCTCTCTCTCTCTCTCTCTCTCTCTCTAACCAAGCATTTAGTTTTTTTGTTTGTTTTGATCTCATTTAAGCAAAATTTCATGAACGGTAAAGACAACATTGCTTTAACAAGGAAGGTCATACAAATTTGCACATTGATTTATGTGCTTCATTTTCATATCTAATATTTTGCATATTAATTAGGAGTCAGAATGCATAAGCTGTTAACAAGAAACGCTAAGCAGATGTAAAAAAAAAGAAAAACACACACGAGTAATTACTATGGAATAATCACGTCTCTTCCCTACCCTACGAACAGCGTGAATTTTGTAAAAGACCGCACAGGAATAACGTCTGGACGAATGGAAAATGAAGATGAATGAGATATGAATAGTCAAACACATGAAAAAGAGGTTTCCTTGGGTTTGCAATAGGAAGACTATGCATTAATTTGAATACCAGCTGTTCCCCAAAGGAAGAGAGCGTCTAAGATAAGCAGTAGGCGATGTTCATTATTCTTTTTATGAGTATCTTGGAAAATAATATATCTTATCCATATAATTTTCCTACATTATCAGTAGCCAGCTGATGGCAAAAGAAGCCTCAATGGATCTGGCAAAACGTATGTTTTGGAAGCTTCCATAGATCTAGCGAGACGTGTGTTTTGCAAGCTTCCAAACGTAGACCTGCCCAGCCCAAATGGATTTTACTTACTTTACTTTGACGGCCGTTTTTCCGGTACCATACATCAGGGGAACTCCACTCTCTACAGGACCTCCACTGTCGTTTTACCTTGTTCGTTCAGAGTACTTAACGTTTCATATCACGTATTGTTCATTGACTGTTAAATCGTCACTGTTATAGATTTGAGTAAGTTTTATGAATAAAGAGTCCGACACCCCCACCAGACCCACCTTCTCTCGGTATGTGAGAGAAGGTGTGTGTGGGTAGTGTCATTTCAGCGATCTTTGACTTGTCCAAGTTATTTAACCGTGTTTCAGATAATGCTAGTACTGTATGTCCAAATACTTCTTGTTTATCAATTCTTGATTTTGAATTGCGTTATTACCTGCAGATTGCTTATTTACATAGCCACAGTTCATGACATCCTTAGTAACCATGATCAGTATTTTCTGCAAGTCTTTTCAATTTCAACTCATAAGCTTTGCATTCTCTAGAATTCACTATGTGGTCGCTTGGTTTGTTTAACTTTGTGTAGTTAATACAATTTGACACTTGCGAATTACACTCCTTGGTGGAATGTTTTCCTGAACATTTCCCACAGACTTTAAGAATAGACTTGCAATCTTTTTCAAGATGTCCATACCTCTGACAGTGGTAGCAGGTGATCACGTGGTACATATCACGTATGTTATAAATACCGCATCGTAACGAAACGTTTCCCCATTATCATGAATAGCCCTGCGAACTTCAGGATCACACTTCGGCACATAGTGGGTGGTCCCACCCGAAGCATTTTTTTTCAGGACTACACTTATTTTCTCTACTATATTTTGGATTTGGGCCAGGCAGCGAATTCTTGGAATCAAACCATTCACTACATCATCTTCATCATTGTACACATTGCATACATTATTTTTTGTTTTAGTTTTCCGATTTTTCTGAATTTTATTTACAGCCTCTTCTCTGAACATTTTATTTGCAAAGTTTACAACAACATTTCCATTCGTAGTTGACCTCTTGTTAAGTATAGGAATGTCTTTAAGTGCCCATTCAACCTCTTTCAGTAATTCTAGTTGTTGTATTTGTGGATTTAATTACCAACCACTTTTGTTCCTTAACTTTGTCAGCAAATGTTGTTTTCTCCAGTTTTGGGTCCATCAATGTTTGAAGTGTTGCCTTAATTGATTCCATATTTATAGCAAGAATGTCAACTTTCTCAATGAGGTCGGTAGTCTGGGTGGAATTTGCAGCGTGTGTGCTAAGGTCCACAAGTTTGTTTTCCAAGTAGTCTTTTTTCACGTCTTGTTCGTTCAGGGCCTCTTCTCTCATATTCACTTCTTCCTTTAATTTTGATATATGTAAATTGGCTTGTCTGGCTTCACCTACGCAGTGTGGCCATAACCAATCTAGGTTTTTCCATTCATTTTCAGTGATGCTTGTCAATATATACACACATTTCTTATGGGAGAATCTATTGCATTCACCTCCTATCCATTTTTTGTCTCCATCCGTGTTTTTACAGATAAGGCAGAAATAGTTAGGGACAGACATAGTGTACTATTTCTTATCACTTAGGTTTCTCCATGAGATTAACTAATATCTTTTCAATGATATTCTTAGCAAGAAACAAAAAGCTAAAACACGACTCGGGGCGAGTGTTGGACGGAGCTCCGCGAAAAACATGTCCACACTCTAGCGGCTTATAACAATGAAGGCCTGCCCTGAGGAACAACCCTAGCCAGGAACGATTGGGTAACCCTAAATAGATATAGGGTAAAAGTGGACAAAAACTGGAGGTAACCCCCACAAATGAGGATTAGCCACAAGAGGGCAATGCCGTTTGCCTCTCTTAGGTCTTGATATGAATCATGTAGGCACAGTGGGCACCCCCGTACCCGTATTCCATTGTTTGTAGTGTTGCCCCCATGGGCATTCAGGGTTGATAGCTAATCCCAATTTATGGCGATTACCTCCAGTTTTGTTGCTTTTACCCTATCTCTGTTTAGGGTTAGCCAGTCCTTTCTAGTGAGTGTTGTTCCCCTGGGCAGGCTTTCGTTTGAGCTGGGCAGCGCCTCATTGGATTGACATTGGTCACTTTCCCGCCACTTCTTTGAACTGTGAGCAGCTGTCCAGATTGGGTCTACTCCATCCACTGTTGTGAAGGTTTAGCAGGATTTCAGTCTTTGCCTTGATTCCTGGTGATTGTGAAGTGAATGGCTAGGGTCATTAATTTGCTTATTTTTAGTTCTTACCAGCGTTTCTCGTCGGATATGGGGTGATGGGATACCAGCTACTTTGTATAAAGATGGTGGAGGTATTGATTTTAGGGTGAAAGTAATAGTTTACCAAGACTTATTTAGCTCCAAGTATAACTTATATATATAGCATGATATTGCCCATGCTGATGCAGCGTTTTTCGTAGTAGAGTAACAAAGTACCAGAGCTGTATGTCTCAGTCTCAGGGTCTGTTCCTCAGCTGGTGTTGGTAAGTTTGCTGAGGAAACTGTTCGTAGTTGCTACTTTATATTTGCTTTTATTTGTATGGTCTTTTAAGGGTGACACCTAAGTAGACAGGGTTGGGGGGATTTTCCAGTTCTATGTCACCCCATTTCCTTTTTAGCTTTCTGTTTGCCTGGTGATTGTTCAGGTGGAAGTCACACACACCTGTGTTTTCCAAGGATTGGCGTTGAGGTGGTATTTTTTTAGTCTTCTTCGATGGTAGTAAAGAAATCTGATTGTGTGAAAATGCACAAGTCGGCTGCATATATTTACCTACAGATGTTCTGGTACTTCGGCTGGCCATTTGTATAGATGTTAAATAGCGTCGGTGCCAGCATCTAACCTTGTGGAAGGCCCTTGTTCCGTATCCTCCTTCTGCTTTTTTTTGCCTTCCATTTCTACAAAAATTTCTGACTGGTAAGGAATGCTTCAGTGATATATTCCATATAGTTTAAGCTACCTTCAGAATGAGTACTCCATGGTTTACAGTATCCTATGCCGCTGTAAGATTGACAAAGTTTCTACTGGTGATTTGCTTCATCTCAATCTCATCCCCGATGTATTGCGTCAGCTTTAATACCTGACTGCACCAGGATCGCCCTGATCTAAAGCCAGTTTGGTCTGTCGACTGTTGTTCTTCAACAGTTGCTTGGATACGGACCAAGATCATTCGTTCGTATAATTTGTACAGGATGCACAGTAAGGATATTGGTCGATAGCTTTCAGGGATGATGGGTCTTACCCCAGTTTAAAAAAAGCTACTACTCACTACCATCGTTCCTCTCCAAATCTTTGGGATTTGGTAGGTCATTGCACAGGAAGCTTCCTTAGATGTGGCAAGACATATATTTTGGAAGCCTCCATAAGAAATGGTCTGACATATGTTTTGGAGTCCTCAGTGACATATAGTCGTTGGTTTGGAAGAGTGATGATAACGATATACAATTATGCTGAGACAACCAAGTTATTCACACACCATGAGCAGCAATACTCATTGGAGCCAAGCCTTCTTCAGTTATCCAATTCCTTGAGAACGCTGTAAAATATATATAACAGAAGAGTAAATCGGTGAACTGATTGGTAACGAGCATTCTATATCAGGAAAGAGCAAGCACGTATTAACATTTCTCTGACAATTTACTCTTCATGAATGCTTGTACCGAATTTCCTGCTCTTAAAAATCACAATTTTGTAATCCCGAGAGAGTCGGGTGACCCAAATTTCACCCGACTCACCCAAGAATGCTATTGAGATGAAAATTATTCTCATCCCACGAAGTTTAAAGAGTCTAAAATTTAGCTTCAAATGATGATTGAGAAGATATGAGCTATGTTCGTTACGAGTAGAGTCATCTGAAAACGAATATAGACAGAAAGAGACGAACTGAAGATTTTATCACTTGACAGAGTTTTGGGGACCCTATAGGTCTACCTGCTGACATCAGTAGCCATTCCTTGCCCCCACTGGTCCTAGCTTGGCCGAAGAGGGTCTTGAGTGCTGTTCTTATGTATACATGGCCAGTCTTTAGGACATTGTCCTGCTAGCTAGAGGGCATTGTCACTATCCCTTGCCTCTGCCCTTCATAAGCGACCTTTAAACCTTTAAATAGATATTTTACAGGCCAACGAGACAGGAAACTTGAGGTTGTACCAGATGGAATCGTGGAAAAAAAAAGCGGGGAAATAATAAGATAAGTTCTATCTTCAGTACACGGAATTTTATTTCTTCCTCCGTGTTCCCTAAATCAGTTGAAAATGAATGTCAATTATTGTCTCGGACTCTCCACCGATTATTGCAATATTATTAATTTATAAATTATATACAAGGTAGATAGTAACTTCAAGAGAATAGCCAAAGTGGAATAGAGTAACTTGATCCAAAAGTAGTTGTTTTGAGATATCTTTGCATTTTGGATAAGAATTT
>NC_090736.1:20076119-20078619 GCF_036898095.1 Palaemon carinicauda | reverse complement strand
AATCATAGTCACCCCTGAGCTCATTTTCTTTGATGACACTGATATTAGAAAACGACTTTGAACAATTTTTAAGAGGTAAACGATAAAAATTAGACAATTACTAATGATATTTCTTATTTTTACTATTAACATAACGAGGGCGTTGATGACCATGGGGGGCATTATAGAAGCTGGAGATGAATTCTACACATATCACGGCCTTCTGATAGGCAAAAGGAAGACTTTTAGCAAAGAAAAACAAATTGGCAAAAATCACCCTTGTAAGGTGGAGGCTACCCTTAAATTTTTTCAGTTTGTTTACTTTGTTAGATGTGTTGAAATAACACGAAAGCGCTCGGTACGCCTTCTTATATTTTGCCTGTGGCCTTGTCTGAATATATATATATATATATATATATATATATATATATATATATATATATATATATACATACATATATATATATATATATATATATATATATATATATATATATATATATGTCTGTGTGTGTGTGTGTGTTTTTTTTTAGCATTGTACCTCGAAAATGTGTTGAAATAACACGAAAGCGCTCGGTATGCCTTCTTTTATTTTGCCTGTGGCCTTGTCTGAATATATATATATATATATATATATATATATATATATATATATATATATATATATATACATATATATATATATATATAAATATATATATATATATATATATATATATATATATATATATATATATATATGTGTGTTTAAATAATATTTTCAAGTAGCTTTTCATCAAATATATAATAAAAACACCTGAAGATATCAACTTTAGATATATGAAAATTTTTACCTTTAAATAGTAATATTTTTAGTGAACCAGGTGCTCATCCCAGCCCCAGAGATTAAAAACTAAATGATGAGGCTGTTAACTCGCCGACGGCTCGACTGAGAAAATTTATGTTATACTGCAGTTACCTGATTACATACCATTAATAACATGTTTCCACCAGCACACGCAACTAAAAGCACGGATAACATCGCAATATAAGTAACTATATATATATATATATATATATATATATATATATATATATATATATATATATATATAAATATATATATATATATATATATATATATATATATATATATATATATATATATATATATATATATATATATATATATATATATATATATATATATATATATATATATATATATACAGTCAGCGCGGGTCGGTCTGTCCGGGCAGCATCCGCCGTGCATTCATTTTGGTCCCCCCCCCCCATATCTACACTAATACACAATATAAATCAATAAAAATTTAATTGAACACTCACCAATATCCCTGCTACTTGTCTATAGGGTAGCCTTTCCTCTTCTTGACCTCCAAAAATCGTTGAGGAACACTATCGGCGAGGTTTTGTAGTATATCGGCAGGTATTTCTGCCCACACCTTATGGAGCGCCGCCTCGAGAAGTGTCACGTTGGTCGTCACTTCTTTACGAAGGCGGGCTTTAACTATCGCCCAAAGGTTCTCAATGGGCGAAATATCAGGACTTTGACCTGGCCAATCAGGAATATAGTTCACTTCGCTATTTTCCAGCCACTTTTTCACTTTTTTAGCCGTATGGCAAGGGGCACCGTCCTGCTGAAAAATTTCAGCTCCTGTAGCCGCAAAACAATCCGCTAAATTGTCTTTTAAAATGTTCAAATAGCGGTCAGCATTAACCGTTATGCCTTTAGGCAAAACAACAAGGCTTGGGGCACCACCGTAGGCAAACGAACCCCAGACCATAAGCGATGCTGGGTGCTTAACTGTCTTGGCCGTGAGATTAGGCTTAAGAGGATCTGACCCCCTTCGCCGCCACACTTTTTTCCCGGTCGTCTCACTCACACAAAAGGTCGCTTCGTCACTCCACAAGACACTACGCCACTGCTCCAAGGTCCAATCCTTGTATGTCTTGGCAAAAGCAACCCTCCTCTGCCTTTGTTTCAAAGTTACAGCGGGCTTCTTTCGCGCGATCACTTTCTCGAAGTCGAGGCGCTTCGACAGGTTTTCCTGAATCGTATGAACACTGACGTCGCTCAACAATTTAGGGTTCTGTTCTTTCAGTTGCTTAGCTGTTAATGTTGGATTTTCTTCTAGGGTTCGCTTTAATATGTGTAAAGTACGATCAGGAATCTTCCGGGGAGGGGAACCAGCCTGAGAGTGAGAAGGGACCTCGGTGCTACCTCCTGCCTTGTACTTCGCCACCAAGCGCCTCACTGTCCTCTCGTTCACGCCAGTATTCTTAACGATTTCCTTCGTTTGCAGACCTAAATTATGACAGGTTATCACTCTAACAATGTCATCGTGACTTGTACGGGGTCTAGACATCACGGGGGGGGTTTGATACACAAAAATGCCACGCGAACTCACAAAAGAATGATTGCAACTCGGCCCTCTCAACCTGACACAACCTCACTCCACGACTACAGGAAACACACTGGCTAGCTTCCACCTACGCAGATATGTAGATGCCAACTTGTATA
>NC_090736.1:20061119-20068619 GCF_036898095.1 Palaemon carinicauda | reverse complement strand
GAATGTCCTTTGGGATATGTCGGAGAATCTCTCTCTCTCTCTCTCTCTCTCTCTCTCTCTCACACACACACACACACACACATACACACCGAATACAAGTAGATAAATGATAAAAGAAAAGGAGACAATAAACTTTTATATAAATTAATTTTGGCAAAAGTATTTATCAAGAGAGGTAAGCGACAAAAGGCCAAAGAAAACACGGTAATATGATCATGACATAAACAACCCATCCGCCTCTCTCTCTCTCTCTCTCTCTCTCCTTTGATCGGGGAACAGATGGCCGTGTTCCTAACAACTTGAGATGATCTGTGTTCACCGAAAAAGAAGAAGAAGAAGAAGAAGAAGAAGAAGAGAGAGAGAGAGAGAGAGAGAGAGAGAGAGAGAGAGAGAGAGACTGACGTGAATAAATCCGTCAAAACCGTAGTACACTATAAAGAAAAAGTCTTCGATGAGGTAAACATTCCCGACATCATTCGAAATATATTCAAAACATGTTCTAGAGGACATTCATGTTTATTTCCTTTCTCTTGTAAACAAATAAAACGAATATTCCGTTTTAGGGTGGTTGTGGCCTGATAGGTAACGTCCCTGCCTAGTGCTTGCCAGTCCGGGGTTAAAGTCCCTCTCAGACTCGTTGGTTCCTTTTGTGTCTGCAACCTTACCATCCTTGTGAGCTAAGGTTGGGGGGTTTGGGGAAGCCTACATGTCTTATCTGCTGTGTCATCAGCAGCCATTGCCTGGCCCTCCCTGGTCCTAGCTTTGAGTGAAGAGGGGGCTTGAGCGCTGACCATATGTATATATGCTTAGTCTCTAGGGCATTGTCCTCCTTGCAAGGGCAATGCTACTGTCCGTTGCCTCTACTATTCATGAGCGGCCTTTATACCTTTCGCCGAGTTGTACGCATCCTTCTTTTCATAGCATTACTATTGATGTAAATATTTTCTTTATTTTGTTTAATGAGCAGACATTCGGTAGAGTTTATTAATATAACAATAATTCACTGTTCCTGTTTTGACTGCGAAGAGAAGGTTTGTACTTATTGATGTTAACATCGTCATTAGTCTTATTTATTTTTATGAGTATTCAAGGTAACGTAATTAGATATTACTTCCAGCATTGATTTGTGGATAATATTAACTAGCAAGGGGGCTATAAGTGAACTTAGTGGGATTTGAAGGTATTATTATTATTATTATTATTATTATTATTATTATGTAACGTGACCAATTTTTTTAACCATAAATATATTGAAGTTAATTACTCACGTCATTCAATTGGTTGTTAAATTCAAAACTTTGACCTTAAGTGTTTTTGGAGGTTAAGATTATGGTCATGGCATACAAAAATTTAAAAAATATTTCAGGTAATTAACGCACATTCAATTCTCGGCTTCAATATGATGAAATTCATTGAGTGCCTTAATAAGAAAAAATAAAACTGAATATATCCCAATTCTCAATCATTTTGACTATTAAATTCACAATGGAGTAAAAGGAAATAGATTAAGATTCTCTCGATCTTTGAGTTTCGATTATTATACAATAAATGAAAATAACTAAGGTCCTCATTTATTAATCAGGTTCTTCTTGCTCTAAACAGATATATTCGTTCTGCTCCCCACCATATGGAATAAAGTCATTATGATTTAGGGTATAATTTTTACTATATTTTCTTATTATATATCTTTGCCATTCTGCTGTACTGTGTCCTCCCTCTCACTTTCAATTAAGTGGGTGTATGTTTGGATACATAAATTTCGATCTCATTTGATTTAGACATCATCAATTCTAGTTC
The DNA here is from genome assembly GCF_036898095.1 of Palaemon carinicauda. Classification (NCBI taxonomy): domain Eukaryota; kingdom Metazoa; phylum Arthropoda; class Malacostraca; order Decapoda; family Palaemonidae; genus Palaemon; species Palaemon carinicauda. Next base: position 20,066,822 of record NC_090736.1, on the reverse strand, counting down.
TCCAGAGCATAAACTCAAAATTATTATAGCTTCAGGGGTAATTACTGTTAGGCCGGATTGCACCCCCCCTCTCTCTCTCTCTCTCTCTCTCTCTCTCTCTCTCTCTCTCTCTCTCTCTCTCTCTCTCTCTCTCTCTCTCTCTCTCTCTCAATTAATGGCTTGTATGCCTGTTAATGTGCATTTTTAAAAGTGAGCTTATACCCAGCTATATGGTCCAGAAAGGCTGGTTTCCATTAGAGTTAGAAGCCATAAGCACAGCTGTTTTAACAAAAAGTCTCTTAAACGTTATTCTTTTTCTGAATGAGATTATGCCTTCTCTACTTTCCTGGACTCACGCGTAAATAATTTGAAGGGAGCTCGTATAGAGTTTTTTACTTGATGTTTGTCAAGATTATTTTTAGATAAATTTTTTTTCTAAAGAAGATTAAATTGTAATAATTTTTCCTGTTGCAATATTTTATCTTAATTGTTAATTACTTCTCTTGTAGTTTTGTTTATTTCCCTGTTTCCTTTCCTAACTGGGCTATTTTCCCTGTTGGAGCCCCTGAGCTTATAGCATCCCGCATTTGTAACTAGGGTTTTAACTTAGCAAGTAAAAATAAAAATAATAATAATAATAATAATAAAAATGATGATGATGATGATGATGATGATAATAATAATAATAACTGAACTATGGTTCGAATGATCTATCAATTTTTATTTAAAATAACCGAATATTAATTTATCTTCCTTATTCATCATTCCAACCTTAATCTCAAAACAATTATCAAAACAGCCTTTAAATTGGAAATATACACCTGGAATCTTCATTCCAGGTTGCATAAGATTTAACCAAGATACACTTTTTCGGTAACACAGTATTCCAGGGAGAGTCCATTCTCAGACAGATCTCTGAGAAATCGAGGATTTCAGTTTTCATCCTCAACATCAATAAATTTTGCAACTTATTTCTCATTCCAAGAGTTGTTGTGGCCGACGTGGATTACGTCCCAGACTGGGATTCAAGTCGCGCTCAAAATCGTTAGTTCCTTTAATCTCTGACACCTCAAATCCTTGTGAACTAAAGATGCAGGGTTTGGTGGAGCCTACAGGTCTATCTGCTGAGTAATCAGCAGTCATTCCCTGTCCTTCCTTGGTCCTAGCTTGGGTAGAGTGGGGGGCTTGGGCACTGGTCATATGTTTATATGGTCAGTCTCTACTAGAGCATTGTTCTACTTGATAGGGCAATGTCACTGTCCCTTTCCTATGCCCTTCATGACCGGCCTTTAAACCTTTAAACGTTGGTTTATAAGATCTCTGGGGTTCCATCTAGATAAAAGACTTTCGTTTTTCCTGTTTGATTCAAATACAAGATTTGTTCTTTTATTTGCTATACATATATAGGAATGAAATTATGTTATTTCATTATCATGAATGAAACATTAAGAATAAGGATAGGAAGTGTATAATATAGGAACTAAGAATTGAAAAATATTATCAATAGCAAGGAATTTTAAATATATCTATATATATATATATATATATATATATATATATATATATATATATATATATATATGTAAATATCACCCACGAAATGCATTTAATACCGAATTCTATCTTGGGAAATACATATCCACTTGGAATTCATTTTATGGTAACAGCTTCTGGCCGGGTGGTGATTCGAACCACCACCTGTACGGCTAGAAACTATGCTTGGCAGGGACCCTACCGAATCAGCTATCAAGAGAGACTAAAAGTTTATGACAAGTCCCCCTACATATTCCTGTCGAATTCAGGATTCTGTTCATAGACTTGAAATAGACCCATCTCCACCATGATAGCTGAATCGTGAGTTTGCAACACGTGGTTATTTTAATGAACATATATCACAAGCACACGTGATTTTAATTAATGTAAATATCACCCACGAAATGCATTTAATACCGAATTCTATCTTGGGAAATACATATCCACTTGGAATTCATTTTATGGTAACAGCTTCTGGCCGGGTGGTGATTCGAACCACCACCTGTACGGCTAGAAACTATGCTTGGCAGGGACCCTACCGAATCAGCTATCAAGAGAGACTAAAAGTTTATGACAAGTCCCCCTACATATTCCTGTCGAATTCAGGATTCTGTTCATAGACTTGAAATAGACCCATCTCCACCATGATAGCTGAATCGTGAGTTTGCAACACGTGGTTATTTTAATGAACATATATCACAAGCACACGTGATTTTAATTAATGTAAATATCACCCACGAAATGCATTTAATACCGAATTCTATCTTGGGAAATACATATCCACTTGGAATTCATTTTATGGTAACAGCTTCTGGCCGGGTGGTGATTCGAACCACCACCTGTACGGCTAGAAACTATGCTTGGCAGGGACCCTACCGAATCAGCTATCAAGAGAGACTAAAAGTTTATGACAAGTCCCCCTACATATTCCTGTCGAATTCAGGATTCTGTTCATAGACTTGAAATAGACCCATCTCCACCATGATAGCTGAATCGTGAGTTTGCAACACGTGGTTATTTTAATGAACATATATCACAAGCACACGTGATTTTAATTAATGTAAATATCACCCACGAAATGCATTTAATACCGAATTCTATCTTGGGAAATACATATCCACTTGGAATTCATTTTATGGTAACAGCTTCTGGCCGGGTGGTGATTCGAACCACCACCTGTACGGCTAGAAACTATGCTTGGCAGGGACCCTACCGAATCAGCTATCAAGAGAGACTAAAAGTTTATGACAAGTCCCCCTACATATTCCTGTCGAATTCAGGATTCTGTTCATAGACTTGAAATAGACCCATCTCCACCATGATAGCTGAATCGTGAGTTTGCAACACGTGGTTATTTTAATGAACATATATCACAAGCACACGTGATTTTAATTAATGTAAATATCACCCACGAAATGCATTTAATACCGAATTCTATCTTGGGAAATACATATCCACTTGGAATTCATTTTATGGTAACAGCTTCTGGCCGGGTGGTGATTCGAACCACCACCTGTACGGCTAGAAACTATGCTTGGCAGGGACCCTACCGAATCAGCTATCAAGAGAGACTAAAAGTTTATGACAAGTCCCCCTACATATTCCTGTCGAATTCAGGATTCTGTTCATAGACTTGAAATAGACCCATCTCCACCATGATAGCTGAATCGTGAGTTTGCAACACGTGGTTATTTTAATGAACATATATCACAAGCACACGTGATTTTAATTAATGTAAATATCACCCACGAAATGCATTTAATACCGAATTCTATCTTGGGAAATACATATCCACTTGGAATTCATTTTATGGTAACAGCTTCTGGCCGGGTGGTGATTCGAACCACCACCTGTACGGCTAGAAACTATGCTTGGCAGGGACCCTACCGAATCAGCTATCAAGAGAGACTAAAAGTTTATGACAAGTCCCCCTACATATTCCTGTCGAATTCAGGATTCTGTTCATAGACTTGAAATAGACCCATCTCCACCATGATAGCTGAATCGTGAGTTTGCAACACGTGGTTATTTTAATGAACATATATCACAAGCACACGTGATTTTAATTAATGTAAATATCACCCACGAAATGCATTTAATACCGAATTCTATCTTGGGAAATACATATCCACTTGGAATTCATTTTATGGTAACAGCTTCTGGCCGGGTGGTGATTCGAACCACCACCTGTACGGCTAGAAACTATGCTTGGCAGGGACCCTACCGAATCAGCTATCAAGAGAGACTAAAAGTTTATGACAAGTCCCCCTACATATTCCTGTCGAATTCAGGATTCTGTTCATAGACTTGAAATAGACCCATCTCCACCATGATAGCTGAATCGTGAGTTTGCAACACGTGGTTATTTTAATGAACATATATCACAAGCACACGTGATTTTAATTAATGTAAATATCACCCACGAAATGCATTTAATACCGAATTCTATCTTGGGAAATACATATCCACTTGGAATTCATTTTATGGTAACAGCTTCTGGCCGGGTGGTGATTCGAACCACCACCTGTACGGCTAGAAACTATGCTTGGCAGGGACCCTACCGAATCAGCTATCAAGAGAGACTAAAAGTTTATGACAAGTCCCCCTACATATTCCTGTCGAATTCAGGATTCTGTTCATAGACTTGAAATAGACCCATCTCCACCATGATAGCTGAATCGTGAGTTTGCAACACGTGGTTATTTTAATGAACATATATCACAAGCACACGTGATTTTAATTAATGTAAATATCACCCACGAAATGCATTTAATACCGAATTCTATCTTGGGAAATACATATCCACTTGGAATTCATTTTATGGTAACAGCTTCTGGCCGGGTGGTGATTCGAACCACCACCTGTACGGCTAGAAACTATGCTTGGCAGGGACCCTACCGAATCAGCTATCAAGAGAGACTAAAAGTTTATGACAAGTCCCCCTACATATTCCTGTCGAATTCAGGATTCTGTTCAGCTATCATGGTGGAGATGGGTCTATTTCAAGTCTATGAACAGAATCCTGAATTCGACAGGAATATGTAGGGGGACTTGTCATAAACTTTTAGTCTCTCTTGATAGCTGATTCGGTAGGGTCCCTGCCAAGCATAGTTTCTAGCCGTACAGGTGGTGGTTCGAATCACCACCCGGCCAGAAGCTGTTACCATAAAATGAATTCCAAGTGGATATGTATTTCCCAAGATAGAATTCGGTATTAAATGCATTTCGTGGGTGATATTTACATTAATTAAAATCACGTGTGCTTGTGATATATGTTCATTAAAATAACCACGTGTTGCAAACTCACGATTCAGCTATCATGGTGGAGATGGGTCTATTTTAAGTCTATGAACAGAATCCTGAATTCGACAGGAATATGTAGGGGGACTTGTCATAAACTTTTAGTCTCTCTTGATAGCTGATTCGGTAGGGTCCCTGCCAAGCATAGTTTCTAGCCGTACAGGTGGTGGTTCGAATCACCACCCGGCCAGAAGCTGTTACCATAAAATGAATTCCAAGTGGATATGTATTTCCCAAGATAGAATTCGGTATTAAATGCATTTCGTGGGTGATATTTACATTAATTAAAATCACGTGTGCTTGTGATATATGTTCATTAAAATAACCACGTGTTGCAAACTCACGATTCAGCTATCATGGTGGAGATGGGTCTATTTCAAGTCTATGAACAGAATCCTGAATTCGACAGGAATATGTAGGGGGACTTGTCATAAACTTTTAGTCTCTCTTGATAGCTGATTCGGTAGGGTCCCTGCCAAGCATAGTTTCTAGCCGTACAGGTGGTGGTTCGAATCACCACCCGGCCAGAAGCTGTTACCATAAAATGAATTCCAAGTGGATATGTATTTCCCAAGATAGAATTCGGTATTAAATGCATTTCGTGGGTGATATTTACATTAATTAAAATCACGTGTGCTTGTGATATATGTTCATTAAAATAACCACGTGTTGCAAACTCACGATTCAGCTATCATGGTGGAGATGGGTCTATTTCAAGTCTATGAACAGAATCCTGAATTCGACAGGAATATGTAGGGGGACTTGTCATAAACTTTTAGTCTCTCTTGATAGCTGATTCGGTAGGGTCCCTGCCAAGCATAGTTTCTAGCCGTACAGGTGGTGGTTCGAATCACCACCCGGCCAGAAGCTGTTACCATAAAATGAATTCCA
>NC_090736.1:20053619-20056119 GCF_036898095.1 Palaemon carinicauda | reverse complement strand
ATAAGGAAACATTCACATGTTGGAACCAGCAAGAGATTGATAAACAGTTGTTGCAATAAGCAAATTAAAAGATCCTAGACTATTTCACTGAAATGGTATTCTCTGCAATTTCATGAAAAGCAATGCGTTTGGAATAAAACAAATATTCAATATCTTCATGAAAGATGAATTCCAAGGGAACCAAAATAATTGGAACTTTAGATGTACAATGTAAAGTCTGATCTTGTCAAGTCCCAGTTAAACACATGAAATATATTGCAGAATTTGCTCGCCATATCAATATATACCATTTTAGAGATAAACTTCTACATTTTATGGTGAGATAAGGCTGTATCATATATATATATATATATATATATATATATATATATATATATATATATATATATACATATACATATATATATATATATATATATATATATATATATATATATAAATATACACATACACACACACACACACACACATATATATATATATATATATATATATATATGTATATATATATATATATATACACATATACAGTATACATATATATATATATATATATATATATATATATATATATATGTACACATATACAGTATACATATATATATATATATATATATATATATATATATATATATATATAATATATATATATATATATATATATATATCTTACTTATAACTGTAATCGAACAGTTTAACATGTTTTTTTCTAAAAAGCCCATAAAAGAAACACAGGAATTAGATAAATCACTATATTTCGGTCAATAAATATTGACCTTCTTCAGGATGTAAAGTAAAAATGAGGAATACAATGGAGAGTTACGGTTTATATAGGAAAGCAAAAGGGTGTGTTTAATTGTTCTACAGTTGTTATAATTGCTGGAAGGATTAGCCAAATCTAATTACATCCAGGTGCGTCTTCTTATTGTTGAGCCGTTCGGAGGATGTCTTGACCTCTAATGCATATCTGGTGGTCGGTCTCCGTGGATTATCTTCTTAATGATAGGGGTGAGAAGAGTAATGTCTACTGTCAGTTTTCCATTGGCCGCCAGATAGGTTCACTGTGTTTGATTGATTTATGATGGCTGATTCCAGGATTTTCCTTCTGTACGGACAGGTACTCTTAAAAAGCAAAGACGTTTCACTCCAGTTAATCTGGTCCCCTGAATCTCTAAGGTGAACGAAAATCCCTGAGTTTTCATAGCAATACCTAACAGATCTTTGTGTTCGGATAATCTTTGAGATCGCGAAAGGCCTGTTTGCCCAACGTAGACTTTTTCACAATCCCCACATGGTAGTTTATAAACGCCGGATTCTATATCTCTTTTATTTTGATAAACATTAATAAGGGCGCTTCCTATGGTCTTGGGATATGAAAAAACAAAGGGGTTCTCAGTTTTGATATTATTTGTTATATTTTTAATACCTTTTATATATGGGAGTTTCATCTTATTTTTAAAATCTCTTTGGTTAGTAACATGATCTTTATAATATATCGTGTTGGCTTTGTTGATGGCCTTTTCTATGACGTACGTTAGGTAGAATAGCTGGGCTAGTTGTTTACAAATTATTTCAAATTCTTTACTTAGGTATGATTGTGAACAGATTCTCAAACCTGTAAGAAATAGATTATAAGCTACCCCACTTTTTATTGAAATGTCGTGATAACTAAAGAAATGAATGTAGGAAATAGAGAAAGATGGTTCTCTATACACAGTGAAATTATACCCTGTCGATTCCTTTATAATTAGTATGTCCAAAAAGCTAATTTTCCACCTTTTTCCCATTCCGTTTTAAAATTCATTCTAGGGACTAGGGAATTTAGATTATTGAAAAATATATTGAAATCTTCCCAGCTATCATCCCAATATGTGAAAATGTCGTCTGTTAGGTATGGCTATGAAAACTCAGGGATTTTCGTTCACCTTAGAGATTTAGGGCACCAGATTAACTGGAGTAAGTCGTCTTTGTTTTTTAAGAGTACCTGTCCGTACAGAAGGGAAATCCTGGAATCAGCCATCATAAATCAATCAAACACAGTGAACCTATCTGGCGGCCAATGGAAAACTGACAGTAGACATTACTCTTCTCACCCCTATCATTAAGAAGATAATCCACGGAGACCGACCACCAGATATGCATTAGAGGTCAAGACATCCTCCGAGCGGCTCAACAATAAGAAGACGCACCTGGTTGTGATTAAATTTGGCTAATCCTTCCAGCAATTATAACAACTGTAGAACATTTGAACACACCCATTTGCTTTCCTCTATAAACCGTAACTCTCCATTGTATTCCTCATTTTTACTTTACATCCTGAAGAAGGTCAATATTTATTGACCGAAATATAGTGATTTATTTATTTCCTGTGTTTCTTTTATGGGCCTTTTTGAAAAAAACATATATATGTATATATTACATATTTTTTTATATCCATTTTATTTTGGGCTATTTTTCATTGTCAGAGCCCTGACCTTATAGCATCCTGCTTTTCCAATTA
>NC_090736.1:20033619-20041119 GCF_036898095.1 Palaemon carinicauda | reverse complement strand
AGACTCACGCCTATATGGCTGAGAACTATGAAACGGGAAGTAGGAGATAATGAATGGAGAAGTATTGATTTAAAAGCTGAAGATGGATATGATTGGTGAAATCTACCCGAGGCCCTTTGCGTCAATATGCATGGCAGGAGATGGTGATGATGTATATACTCTTACTCACAGATTTAACCAAAATGAATTAAGCTTGGCCAAAAATATATATAATGCTTTGTCAACAAAAATTTTTTTTTATTAGAAACTAATTACTTTCCTCACTTTTGCATAAAACATAAATATTGGTCCATACCGTCAATTCAAACCTGCGAAAAGAGAGAGAGAGAGAGAGAGAGAGAGAGAGAGAGAGAGAGAGAGAGAGAGAGAGAGAGAGAGATTGTGGCAAACTAAATACCTCATTCCCCACATTATCAGCGTATTGGAAATAAATTCGTGCAACGTGCTATGAAAAAGGTCGAAAACTTATTGCGTTAATAAACACTTGCCTGTTCACTCCTTTTATTGTGCTACACTTTCAGTCTTTTGGCGTTAGATTGAACCCATAACAATTTATGACTTAGTGATTGACAGCCTCGGTAGTACAGGAGCGTTATTATAGACTTTGAGTGATGGATGGCTCATATTGTAAATATAACAAGGTCAGTCCGAACTCTACTGCAAAACGCTCGCTATGTATCATAACGATCAAAAGTTATATTACCCGGTCATTGTAAGTAAGTTGAAGTCTGCAATAAAGAACTAGCCACCGAAAATATGCTAGTTCTCTCTCTCTCTCTCTCTCTCTCTCTCTCTCTCTCTCTCTCTCTCTCTCTCTCTCTCTCTCTCTCTTGTATATACACACACACACACACACATATATATATATATATATATATATATATATATATATATATATATATATAATATAATATATATATATATATATATATATATATATATATATATATATAATATATATATATATATATATATATATATATATATAAATATATAAATATATATATATATATAAATATATAAATATATATATATATATATATATATATATATATATATATATATATATATATATATATATATAAATATATAAATATATATATATATATATATATATATATATATATATATATATATATATATATATATTATGGAGAATTCTTATCTGAATGGTTGAGTGGGAACTTAGTCCAGGAAAATCTCCCTACGGCAATTACCCAAAGCTCAACAGGGGAGGATAATGAGCACTTATTCTCGGGACACAAACGCCCTGCTAATACTTTACTGCCATAGTTCACTAACCTTTCACTCTTAAATACAAAAGGAGGCAATTTTACTGTCCAGAGGCCGGAGAACTCCACACGTTAATTTGGAAATAATTTATGGCCTACTCTAGCTTTGTCAGGGCTAGAGTCATCTCACTCTAAGGGTCTGTTTCGATTCCGTCCCAGTGACCCCAGTGAGATGCTGTACAGGTATCTTACGTTAATGCAATTAGAGACAATAAAAAAGGGGGGGGGGCAGTGGAGTATAAAAGTATAAAGTAAAGTTAAATGGGGATCTTCACCTTCAAAGCAATAAGTTAAAGAGCGTTCACTTGCTGATACCAACTTACCTCTGTCTAGAGTGGGTTACTCTCAACACCTTGGGTACTTCTGACCCGTCCCATAGTATAATTGGGTAAAATTCATGTAATGTGGGTTAAGTTTTCCATTAATTAGATCGCCAGTGAAGGTGGGTAGAACAGCAGGGTTTATTTCGTTTGCCTGGTTGGTTTGTTCAGTCTCACTCGAGGCTATATGATTAAGTTGAACAGAAGGTGGATCTGTTCTTGGCCCATCAGGTTGGTGATCCACGGTCACGATGTTAGGGCAGAGAAGCAATTTGTGGCCACGTTGGCAGTTCTGGCATGTAACATGGGCGGTGCAATCACGGGCAACATGTTGCGTCGAAAAACATTTAGTGCAACAGCCTAGTTGGTTCAATCGCGTTAATCGACTATTTGAATCGGGAAACCGGGGGCATTTTGTTGATGAGTGACCATTGTGGTCACAGAAAACACAATTGTACCGAACAGGGTTACCTGTTGGTGGGGGAGCTCTGGCCGGCTCCGGTGCACGCTTCTGAGGGGGTTTTGCTGGGTTTTGGGTTGGTGTGGATGGTGTCTTCGGCTTAAGGGCATCACTGGTTGCTCTATGGAAGGGCTTAGCCAATTTTGTAATTGAATTGCCGTTTACTCCAGAGTTAGATGGTTTAACAGGAAGCCGGTCTTTGCTTGGCTCCGTCAACAGTTTGGCTAGCTCCTTTGTGCGTGCATGTTCGTATAGTCCGTCCTTTAACTCTTGCAAGGACACGGATGTGCTATTGTAACGGCGATAAACTGTCTCCAAGAGAGTGGGGTTTAGCTTACTCAGGATGGCATGCTCCAACAGATCTTCGGACAAGGGGGCTTTGGTCACTTGCACGTATTCTTCCTCAGCATTGTTCCACTCCATCAGAAACCGTCTGAGGTCAGGGCCATCATCCGCCGGGGGACTCATACTAAAGAGCTTCTTACGCAGCAAATGACGGTCAAGATCAGGGGATTCGTACTCCTGGACAAGGTTAGCGATGGTCCTCTCGTACAAACCCTCTGTCCAGATCCTGTTTCCAGCAAGACATCGGCCTGGTCCTCTTAGGCACCGTAAAAGGATCTTGTACTTATCCGCTGGGGAATATTTGGGAGATTCGTGTATGGTTTGACGGAAAAGGCTCCACCAACCCGTCCAACGTTCCCTACGACCTTCAAAGATGGGGGGATCAGGCTCAGAGGCAACGGACACATAAACAGTCTGCGGGTTTGTGCCAGGTGTTTGATTCTGGGCTTGGTTGCCAGTGGACTTATGGAACACAATGCTACTGAAGGCAGTTTCAATTCGTTTTGCACAGTCAACCAGCATTGGGTAATTCGCCACCACGGTCGGATGTTTATAATGAGACCGCCAAAACTGTTTGTATTCATTGAGTTTGTCCCTGATGCCTCCGATGTGAACGCTAAAGTGATCCAACCCAGGGGACGACATGCGTGAACGATCTACTGAACTTAGACTATGGAGGGCCAGATCTGCGTCCTCACATAGAAATTTGAAATCGACCTCCTGTTGCTCAAGCCGTGAGTTAAGTTCCTCCAAGCTGAGAGCTTCAGCCTGAGGTTGTGGAGGGTTACCGAGATTAAAAATTTGTAAAGACATTTTGGATGAAACCCTTGGATGTGCGGAGTTTGCAAATTCAAAGTTAAATAAATTCTTAAGATTTATGGGTATGTCTGAGAAATGGAAACTCACCCTACTCGAAAGGTTTGGGAAACTTGTGCGGCTATGTGTGCACAAGAAGTGACCATGGATTGGTTAAATGCACAATGAAAAAGTGTGGTAAGTGGCAATGACAATTTACAACTATACAGTATAGGCTAGCACAAAAATGACAAAAGCAAATAGAATTTAGATAGTCGCAAAAAATTACTCAACGTGACTAGTAGCACATGGAAATCGCATAACAATTCAAACACCACTCGCTCTAAGGCTAAACTTGAAATTACCTCATGCAAAGGTTAACTAAATCTCACTCACAACAGAGAACATTACATAAAGCTTTCCTCATACAGAGGTTAAACGTAAAAGTTTCTCACAAAAAGAACAAAAGTGCAAAATTACACTAAGGCTGAGGGTAAAATTATTGACGCACTTGTCAAGTGGTAATCACAAGTAAACAAAGATCGCTACACATGGGTAAGACGACCTTTAACAAATTTTTAAGTGACTACGTGAAATTGTAGACTTAGCAATATCGCGCTAAAAGTTCTGTGACCAAGGACACGAGGTTAAGCTTACAAGAGGGGTTAGTAAGAAAATTACAGCACTTGCACAAAGGATGGTAAACCGAGGTACAAAATTATGGAAAAAAGTAGATTGGCAAATCAAGTCGAACAGAGCAAAATGAACGGTGCTCGCCTGGAGCAGAAAACAATGAAGTCTGAACAACGAAAGTGATATACCTTAGTTCCAGTGTCTGGGAACTTTCTGGTTAAATGCCAAAATTAGGTGAACAGATCATATGAACCGACGAGCATAGAACTTCGCAAGTTAATAGTAAAACATGCAGCATGCAACCTAAATCGATGACCTGTACATATATAGTTCTGTCGTCTCAGAACTCATAAATAAACCTGGTTACACTGTCTTCCTAAAGCGTTTGTCAAATATTATAAAATTACAAAACTCTTCTCTCGTTCCAACTCAAGTCTGGGCATTACACTTTCTACAATGTGGCTGGTGCATGTGGGTAAGTGTGGTATAGTGAGGTATTTATTGCTAAATCAAGCTAGGTTACGTTAATTTAATTACCCAAAAGTCAAAGGTGAGAGATCCGGTTCGAAGGACCACTCATGTGGAGAATTCTTATCTGAATGGTTGAATGGGAACTTAGTCCAGGAAAATCTCCCTACGGCAATTACCCAAAGCTCAACAGGGGAGGATAATGAGCACTTACTCTCGGGACACAAACGCCCTGCTAATACTTTACTGCCATAGTTCACTAACCTTTCACTCTTAAATACAAAAGGAGGCAATTTTACTGTCCAGAGGCCGGAGAACTCCACACGTTAATTTGGAAATAATTTATGGCCTACTCTAGCTTTGTCAGGGCTAGAGTCATCTCACTCTAAGGCTCTGTTTCGACTCCGTCCCAGTGACCCCAGTGAGATGCTGTACAGGTATCTTACGTTAATGCAATTAGAGACAATATAAAAAAGGGGGGAACAGTGGAGTATAAAAGTATAAAGTAAAGTTAAATGGGGATCTTCACCTTCAAAGCACTAAGTTAAAGAGCGTACACTCGCTGATACCAACTTACCTCTGTCTAGAGTGGGTTACTCTCAACACCTTGGGTACTTATGACCCGTCCAATAGTATAAGTGGGTAAAATTCATGTAATGCGGGTTAAGGATACCAAAATATGTAATCTATTCCTAATGATTTATTACAGAAAAAAAGGATGGAAATAACTCGATGATTTTAACACAACAAAATTAAAAATTGGAAAAAATATCAGTAACTCAATTATAAGTTTTACGTGTGATAAAATGAATAAGTGAATTTACAACACAAAAAACTTAAAAAGGTTAAACGGAATTAACTCGTGGATTAAACCTCAAACAGGATAAATAAGAGTCAAAAAATTCTGATCAACAATTTGTGCGGTAGGATGCTGTGAGGTCCCAACATGTGATTAGTGACCTCAAGCAATTACCAAGATAAAAAAAAATATGAATACATTAATTTCCATGAAGCAGCCCGAAAGATGTAATGCCAAAATAATACCTAAACTTAACTTATGAGAAATTGAAACTTATCTAAAGGGGGAATGTCCATTAGTTGAACTCACAAGATTTTTTTTTTTTTCTGTTGTGGGCGCCCGTGTCCTAAATGTGGCAGTCTTCAGTTTGCTCACTAGGCCTACAGCACTTAATTTGCAGAGTCAACGGCCCCCTCCAAGTTCTCCAACTAGCCCCCAAGACTGGAACCGACGTGCTGTAGAATTAGCAGCTATGCACTAACACTGGTCATCTGCTTGACCTCCTCTACGTATGCTTCGTTAGTTATTGTGTAAGGGGACAGGCTAGTGATGGAGAATGGGAGCACGAGGTTGACATTGGAGCCTGACTGGGCAGCTCCATTTCGTACCGTGGCCTGTATGTTTGTGAGGTCGAGTTCAGGTCAGCTGCGTCCTCCTTCCTTCCCCCCAAAAAAGCATATCTTGGTGCGTAGGCCTACGGTCTTGAGGTGCCAACTCTCATTTAGGACAGGCTCGAAAACCTTGTGCCTTGTGAATTTCAAGCAACACACTTATTTAGAATACAAGGAGAAATCTTGCAACTCCAGGGGGCAAAGATAATCCTAATTCTAAACATCTGGCATACAGAAGAAAAAATGAAACTAAAAGGTAATTTAGCAAGTCGGGCTTACGTGTATGGACAACCATATCTCCTAGACTAGCAGACTTGAGTTGTAATTAACAGATTTAAAATACTGTACCTAAATACTTACGGTAGAATAATGTATACAAACAACACAAAAGTATTAATGTTGGGACACTCGCTTAAGAAAAAGACACATTACTCACATTTTTCCCTGCCGTGACGTCACGAACAATAACAAAGTCTACGTATAAACTATGAAGAAGAGTAGTGAAGAAAATTCTTCACACACATATACATATACATATACATATACATATATATAAATATATATATATATATATATATATATATATATATATATATATATATATATATATATATATATATACATATACATATATATATACATACATATATATATATATATATATATATATATATATATATATATATATATATATATATATATATATATATATATATATATATATAACTGAAATAAACGGGAATTGAAAAGTTACAACCCCTCTCAATGTGGGAATTTCTTTATAAAATAACAAATACTTGGAATAGACTTCCGGATGTTTTAGTAAACAGTTATACGGTAAAGGAGTTCAAGAATAAGTTAGACAACATAAGAACTGTCAAAATGCTTAAACTAAATCGCTCCACCAAAGAGCAAATGGAATCTTCGCGGATGGACTAAAAAGTCTTTGAGACATTTAAAATCCTTGTAACTCCTTGTAACTCACTCTCTCTCTCTCTCTCTCTCTCTCTCTCTCTAATTGATTTGAAATGGAAGTGAAAAGATAAAACCCCTCTCAATGTGGCAATTACTTTACATACAAAATAGCAAATACTTGGAATAGACTTCCAGTTGATGTAGTCAACTGTAACACGGTAAACGAGTTCAAGGTTAAGTTAGACATCATAAGAACTGTATGAATGCCTAAATTAAATAGCGCTACCAAAAAGCAAATAGTGTCAGCGGATAGATTAAAAAGTCTTTGAGACATTCAAAATCCTCGTAACTCCTTGTAACACACACACACACACACTCTCTCTCTCTCTCTCTCTCTCTCTCTCTCTCTCTCTCTCTCTCTCTCTCTCTCTCTCTCTCTCTTCTTCTTCTTCTTCTTCTGCTTCTTCTATTAATAATGCAACTAATGCGTCTATTATTGCTGCTACTACTACTACTACTGCTGCTGCTATGGCTGTTACTACTATTGCCACTACTAAGGGAAATTAAAGAAATAGGGTTGAAATGAATATTTTATAGATGAAAGTAAAATGAGTAGTAGTAATAGTAGTAGGAGAGAGAGAGAGAGAGAGAGAGAGAGAGAGAGAGAGAGAGAGAGAGAGAGAGAGAGAGAGAGAGCATACAATCGGTGACCACCGTTTAACTACTAACTTCGACTTCCTTACAGAGGAGAATACAGAAAATTTCGATCACGGTATTACATTAACGTGTGAATCCGTGAGATGAAGCCCTGTATGTTCTTGGGGGGGGTGGGCGGGGGGTTAAGGAGTAGAGCTTGCAATCT
>NC_090736.1:20008619-20028619 GCF_036898095.1 Palaemon carinicauda | reverse complement strand
GAGTTAATACAAAAGATGAATAGGACAATATGAAAAAAGTAGTATAAAGCCAAAGTAATAAAATGTGCAAAAGGCAGAAAAAATCATAGTAGGCCTGTGTACAGTAGAGAGTAAAGAAATCAGTGTGCCAGTGTGTAGACCAGAGTGGGCCTAGGTTTATAAGGTAGTACTAAATTATAGCAGACCAGTGGGCATAAGCTAGTACTGAATTGGAGTAAGTTATTGCATGTAAAGCAGTATGAATAAATAGTAGACCAATGTGTAGACGGTATTTTAATCTGCACAAGTCAATAAAAAAAAACAGAATAGTACACCATGCATAGTGCATTATGAAATCATATTAGACCAGTAGGTTAGTTTGCAAAAGGCAGTAAAGACGGCCAATGTACAGGCGGCAGATTAAAATCAATGTAGTCCAGTGAGCAAAGGACAGTGAAAATTCCGAGTGGTCCAGAGTGAAGAAGGTATTATAAAAGCAATGCACCAGATTTTAGAAGGCAGTACAAACTTGGTGAAGGCTATTGGGTAGACGGTATTATAAAATCAGATTAGGTCAGCTTTTAGAAGACAGTATCAATTCAGAGTAAGCCAATGCGCAGTACGCTGTTACCGATCTCAAGACATTTCATATTTATTATTCTTTCCTTCTCATGCACTTCATTTATTTCCGTATTTCCTTTCGTCACTGGCCTATTTTCCAGTTGGAGACCTTAGGCTTGTAGCATCCTGTTTTTCCAACTACGGCTGTAGCCTAGTAGTAGAAAAACAGAGTAAGCCAGTTTGTAGATGTCACATTAAAATTAGAGCATTACTGTGTGCTTAAAGTAATTCAAAATCGTAGGACACCAGTGGCAAAAAAAAAAAACAGTACAAATTTGAGTAATAAAAAGGGAGTACAAAACAGTATACGGTCGGAGTAGGCCGCTTTGTATGAAACAACAGAAAATTTGAACAGGCCCTTTGGCATATGGCAATACAAAATTCAAGTAGGCTCATGTGTTTGAGGTACAGGAAGTAGTTCATGCAGAAGGATATACATAAATTGGAGTAATAGCGTTCAAGCATTATTACCTAATTAAATTAGATCTGTTAGTAAATTGCAATATAAATTTAGAGTAGGCTAGTATGCATAGGAGATACATATTCAGAGCATGAATGTGTAGCCAAGGCTGAATGATTGGAAGTTTATACATTGCAAATCTGTATTTACAATGAAAATGACGGCAGTAGTTATGTAGAAGTTGATTATCAAATCATTATACCATTTCCCCTACTTTGTATAGGTCAGCCATGCAGACACGGGATGGTTGGTGATCGGAGGAAATTGTAGGAAAATTCTATTAAAATGTTTGTTTTATTCTACAATACTAAGCTGGTACACAATATGCAGAATAAAACTGGTTAGGAAAGAGTTTCCTACCAAAGTAATATTATATACCTTGTGTCATTAATTTTGTTATCAATATATATTATTGTTATCCCTATAGGCAGTATTATCGCTGTCAAAAAAAAAATGCTATTGACAAAGCTTACAGCTGAATAATTAGATATTCACTTATGAACATCCAGTTCATAAGAAAAAAAAAACCTAGAAAAAACTGTAAAATTTTCCTTAGATAACGCTACATCTCAGAAATACAATTATTCAACCTGTATCGTAAGCTGTTATGCATATGAGCGATCGTAGGATGTTGTCTGTATATGAGCGTGCACAGTATGTATGTGCCAGTCCAAATATTTTGTGTTTTTGTATTTATATATGTTCTTAGAGGTCAAAGGCGCCTAAAATGTTCTAAGTATGTTTAATAACCTTTCATAGCAAAAAGAAATATTTAATTTATTTAAAAGGATTTTTAAAGCTGTAATAAAAGCTAAATGTATGTTTTACTCCCACTAACTGAAAAGCTATTAGCAAAGCAGATAACTGAATGTTAATAGGTCACCAATGAATAAAATGTCGGGTTTTGTTAGGTTTAGCACAAAAAAAAAAAAAATCGAAAAATGTGTTACTAGGAAATGATATTTTATAAAGAGAGATGTAATGATTCAACAGTTATGAATGTCTCTAAATTATGATCAGTTCGTTGTCTTTCATCATGCGTTGTATTCAAGATAAAATCTCTTTCTCGTGTTTGTACATAAATGCACATACACATTATCATCATCATAATTATTATTAATTGCTAAGCTACAACCCTAGTTGGAAAAGCAGAATGCCATAAGCCCAGGGACCCTAACAGGGAAAAAAGCCCAGTGAGGAAAGGAAACAAGGAAAAATAAAATATTTTAAGAACAGTAAAAACATTAAGAAAAATATTTCCTATATAAACTATAAAAACTTTGACAAAACAAGAGGAAGAGAAATTAGATAGAATAGTGTGCCTGAGTGTACCTTCATGCAAGAGACCTCTAACCCAAGACAGTGGAAGACTATGGTACAAAGGCTATGGCACTACCCAAGACTAGAGAACAATGGTTTGATTTTGGAGTGTCCTTCTCCTAAAAGATCAGCTTACCATAGCTAAAGAGTCTCTTCTACCCTTACCAAGAGGAAAGTAGCCAATGAACCATTACAGTGCAGTAGTTAACCCCTTAGGGGAAGAAGAATTGTTTGGTAATCTCAGTGTTGTCAAGTGTATGAGGACAGAGGAGAATCTGTAAAAAATAGGCCAGAATATTCGGTGTATGTATAGGAGAAGGGAAAGAACCGTAACCAGAGAGAAGGGTCTAGTAACTACATCATACTACAGTAGAGTATCAATGAGTGGGAGGTCCTTCAGTAATGACGTCTACATGGTCTCTCTCTGGGTGCATTTAAATTTAGCTAAGTTACCCTTTCCATTTCTTAGATTTACTCTGGTGCGTGCCTTTATTATTCACATTAGACATTATTGCATATTTTGGCTAATTAGGCTGTGGCTTCAAATACCTATTTCCAATATCTGAACCATATCCGATGTTTTGGTATGATTTTATCAGCGAAAATCAATTGGACACGGCCAAGAAATGCATAGTAGGAACCAGGAAGATGGAACAATAAAGGTTGATTTTGTTGATGGGAAATTTTAAAGTGCAAAAATTGTAGTAGATAAATCAAAATAATGGAAAAATTAAATAGTGGAAAATAGTGGAACAATTGAAATGGTGGTAATAAATATAATTTATAATGGAGGATAGGATGGGTTACAGTGGATGTGAAGCAAGGTGATACGCAATGTGGTTTATACAAAGATGGGAAAAAGATTTGAAGTATCTATAGAAGACTTACTTAAGATGAGTTCCATGAAAGGGAATATTAGAATGGAAATAAATTGTGCATGTTGAATACGATTGAAAGTAAAAAAAAATATAATCTTAAATAAGAGTGAATAAAAGTTTGTCCAGTGAATGAGTCTGGAGGGGATTGGAATGAGCGAAGTGCTTGGGAGATGAGGTAACAAGGCAGGGTGGAACAAATTGTATATTGAGAAAATGGAGAACAACAGATTAGTGAGAGAAAGGTGTTTAATTCTAAAGTATTCGGAAAAAAAGTTGAAAAAATAACGTGGTAGTTTTTACTAGAGTATATGAATTTAGTTTTTAGAAAGGATAGGCCCTAGAGTGCAAACAAGATAATGCTTCGATGTGCTGTTGATGACGCTTTTGTGTAGGTATAGATAACAAATAACATGGAGGTTCTATGGCTAACTGTAATAAGTTAACTATCACAATGATCTTCCAACAATTGAAGATAGGTACTCAGGCCATAGTCAGCAATTATTTGTGGCAATATGATATGGCAGAAGCCATCTTCGTCTGTGCAAATGACCATTAACGTTAATGGGGCAGGAGCTAGCAGCCTCATTTCACAGAAATACACACACACACACACACACACACAATATATATATATATATATATATATATATATATATATATATATTTATATATATATATATATATATATATATATATATATATATATATATACATACATACACACACAATATATATATATATATATATATATATATATATATATATATATATATATATATATATATATATATATATATATATATATATTGTGTATACATCCCTTTCTAAGTGGGGATACCTTAATGTGGTGAAAATGTTGTACGTGTAAGCGTCAAGGCTAACCAGGGTGTGAGCGATCAGTCAAATGTCTCCCCCTATTACCCATCTGCCGTTGGCTATTGTGTTGATGAAAACTGGCAAAACCGAAAACATGAATAAGAACATGTTTGAGGGATTTGTCCTATAGTGAACTACAATCGGCTACATTTGTTGATATTGTAAGTGTGTAAGGGTATATATATATATATATATATATATATATATATATATATATATATATATATATATATATATATATATATATATATATATATGTGTGTGTGTGTGTGTGTGTGTATGTGTGTGTGTGTGGGTCATGTACAGAGAATAGGGTTAAGACCTTACACCTTTTAGCTTACGATTAAACATATAGAATGTATATTTATTGAAGAACTGACAATCAAAAGCATAAGAAAATATATAGATGGTAGCGAGCAATCAACAACTACAATCACATGATACCTGACAATTTCTAAAAGGTTAATAATTCTGCGGAAATTCTAGGAGGGTGAATTACCGAAAGCCCGGTTTAAAGGCCGCTCAAGCAGGACAATGCCCTATAAACTGACCATATATGCATATTGATCAGAGCCCAAGCCCCCTCTCCACCCAAGGTAGGACCAGAGAAGGCTAGGCAATGGCTGCTGATAACTCTGCAGATCGATCTATAGGCTCCCCCAAGTCCACCTCCTTAGCTCACAAGGATGATGAGGTTGCAGCGATCAAAGGAACAAACGAGTTTTAGCAGGACTCGAAACCCAGTATAGCTTTCACCAGTTAGGGACGTTACCACATCGGCCACCACAACCGGTGGCCAGGTATGTAAGCTACTCCAGAGTTATCTGTGTTGACTCTGGGCTACGCTTCCTGCAGTCTTAGATTTGAGCGAGAGATCTTTCAGTTATTCTACATAGTCAGTCAAAGGGAGGTTTTTTTCATAAGAAGGCTTCTAGCTTATATATTTCGATTGTGACTAAAAAAAATAAAAAATGTTTTAAGTGATGAAGGCATAAGAATACTTACGGCTCTGTTTACCCAATAGGAAAAGTTTTATTCTATCTTATTATTATTATTATTACTATTATTATTATTATTATTATTATTAGCCAAACTACAACCCTATTTGGGAAAGCAAGATGCTATAAGCCCAAGGGCTCCAACAAGGAAAAATAGCCAAGTAAGGAAAGGAAATAAGGAAATAAATAAATGAATAGAATAAATTAACAATATAACATTCTAAAAACAGTAACAGCGTCAAAACAGATATGTCCTATATAAACTATTAACGTCAAAAACAGAAATGTCTTATATAAACAATAAAAAGACTCATTTCAGCCTGGTAAACATAAAAACTTTGCTCCAATGATCATATTTTTAAAGTTTTTATATTTTATATATGAAAGATTTTTTTCATTGTTGTTACTGTTCTTAGAATATTCTATTTTGATTGTTCATTACTTCTCTTGTAGTTTATTTATTTCGTTATTTCCTTTCCTCACTTGGCTTATTTTCCCTATTGGAATTCTTGGGCATAATTATAGCATCCTGCTTTTCTAAGGTAGTAGCTTAGCTAATAATAAAAATAATAATAATAATAATAATCATGGAAATAATAATAATAATGAAAATAATAATCATAACAATAATAATGATAATAATAATAATAATAATAATAATAATAATAATAATAATAATAATAATAATAATAATAATAATATAGATTGTAACATTCGAATCTCAATAGGCTGCAATCATAATTTTACGCCGTTAATAAAAATCCCTTTCCTGAATTCTGACTCTAATCCAAAATGTCTTTTTTTATTGACTATTTGATAATTCATCAACAATAGCTATTTGTCACTCGCAATCCTCGCTTAATTTGGTATAGAACAAACTCAAAACTATTGAACAAACCCGATTATTTAAGTCACTTCGGCTTCCTTTGGTATTTTAGCGGCATATGTTACAAGTTAAATTAAGCACTATTCCCCTCCCCCCCCCCCCAAAAAAAAAAACATGAGCTACATATACCATTTGGTAACATCATGAAATTCCGGTGGCTTCATGTCGGAACTCAATTTAACTAGTGCAATTTTGGCTTAAGCTCTAATTCAGTGGCAATTTTGGCAGTTGCGTTTGCATTAAAGCAGAGTTGTGGCTGGCTTTCGTTCTCATGCACAACAGTAGCTCATAAGCTTCAAAGGACTCCTGGGGTCGGAGGTTTGAACGCATAAGAGGAAGGCGCAATATGAGCATTGCTTCAAGAAAGGTGTATATTCTTAAAAAAACTATATGTTTCACAATATATGGAAAAGATGTTCTTAAGTTGTCTTTTAAATCAATAATGCTAGTAAACGATATTTTATAATACATTATCTATCGAGAAGTTTATGAACTTGGATGTAATTCTGCTATTAAGATTTAAGTTTGCGATTTCAGTAAAGTAGATCTTCTAGGAGAGTGACTATACATATAAATATGACCAACACCCTAGCGCCCTCGCACCAGAGCTAGGACCATGGAGGGCCAGGAAATGGCTGCTAATGACTCAGCAGGTTTGCTTATATGCTTCCTCAAACCCCACATCCTTCGCTCAAAAGGATGGTGAGGTTGCAGACACGGCAAGAAACTATCGAGCTTGAGTGGGTCTCGAACCCCAGTCCAGGAAGTAGCCAGGCAGGGACGTACCTAATAAAAAAACTATCCGAGATATACTAAAGTCGCCATGTTGATAATGACCATGTATATCACCATCATCATCATCTCCTCCTGAGCCTACTTATGCAAATGACCTCTGTTACATTTGGCCAGTTGTCTCTATCTCGTGCTTTTAAATCAATACTTCTCTATTCATCATCTCCTACTTCACGCTTCCTAGTCTTCAGCCATGTAGGCCTGGGTCTTCCAACTATTCTAGTGCCCTGTGGTGCCCAGCTGAAAGTTTAGTGAACTAATCTGTGTGTGTATATATATATATATATATATATATATATATATATATATATATATATATATATTTATATATATATATATATATATATATATATATATATATATATATATATTTATATACATATATATATATATATATGTATATATATATATATATATATATATATATATATATTTAAATATATATATATATATATATATATATATATATATATATATATATACACACACACAAAGTAGATACGTAAAAATCATCTAATTATTACCGAGCATTTTTAGTTTCTGCCAACGAAAACAGAATTTGAGGATCTCATTCGACATTCAATTCCCAATTCCTGTTTAAAGGTTTAAAGGTCATTCGTCAATGGCAGAGGCGAGGGACAGGACAATATCCTAGAGATTCGCCATATATACATTTGATGAGCATCCCAGATCCATCTCCATCAAGCTAGGACCAGAGAGGGCCAGGCAATGACTGCTGATGACTCAGCAAGTAGACCTACAGGCTTCCCCAACACCACCATCCCTAGCTCAAAAGGATGGTGAGGTTGCAGATACTACAAGATGCTATCGACCTTGAGGGGGTCTCGAGCTCCCGTCCAACAGATTCCCAAGCAGGAACATTTCCAATAGGGTACCACGACACTTCTCATGAATCTCAATGATTTACATAATTGACAACCAAAGAGCGATAAACATCACGATTGGTATTGTAAACAATTTATATAATACCATGAAAAAATCAGCACCCACATTTGTCACATTTACTTTTTTCATTCATGTTTTAACCAATGTTATATAACTAAACACTAAATAAGCAAAGCTTCAATGGCAGCGCAGCATGCAATAATAATTCATTTCATGGCGCTGTATACTTAATAATCCATGTAATATCAATAACAAATAAAAATAGGCATGTATCAAAAAACCTTTTATATTCGACCGTGAATAAACTCCCGCTGAGTAAATTACTTCTGGATGTTCGAAAAATATTTCACTGACTTGCAAAATACAAAAAGTGATAGGGTATTTCCTAATGCATAAATAGGCCTATTCAAGAATGAGATAAGTAACTAGAAGGGCACTCAGTAGAGCGTAGACTTCGGCCTCGGCAGCTTATTTCTCGGCCTTTTGCTCGACTTTGACCTTCGACCTTAACATATATTAATTGGCATTAATTTCCATACACTCAAATATGAACAAAGTTTGAAGTCTCAGTAACAACAATATACAAACTTATGGCTGATTAAGTGAAATGGACATTTTGCTTGACCGTGACCTTAACCTTTGTCCTTGAACTTCAAAAACTTATTCATTTACAGCTTTTTACATAACAGTTAATCCATGCAAGTGAAACATAACCTCCTTCCAACTTCGTTGCCGGATGTAATAAATGGAGAAATTCGTAGTGTTAGCATACATTTCCTGCCGATCTCATGTCATTATATATATATATATATATATATATATATATATATATATATATATATATATATATATATATATATATATATATATATATACAGTGAGCCCTCGTTTATCGCGGTAGATAGGTTCCAGACGCGGGCGCGATAGGTGAAAATCCGCGAAGTAGTGACATCATATTTACCTATTTATTTAACATGTATATTCGGACTTTTAAAACCTTCCCTTGTACGTAGTACTGTTAACAAACCACCCTTTAATGTACAGAACACTTAATGCATGTACTACAGCACCCTAAACTAAAACAGGCACAAATATTAAAGGCGATTTTATATCATGCGTTTCCTAAACACCTAAAAAGCACGATAAAAAATGACAACCAATGTTTTGTTTACGTTCATCTCTGATCATAATGAAGAAACAAACTCATTTAGTGTACAGTGCACATATATGTATAGGTTAGTTTTTGCATCGATTATATTGATTATACAGTACTGTATGTTGATTTGTTTATTACCAATGTTTTAGTTTACGTATTTTTCTTAGGACTTCCAAATGAAATGCTTTTCTTTATGACGCCGCCTGAAACGACGGCGTGTACGCTCAGTAAACAACCACGCTCAGAACAAACAAGGCATTTAACGCGCATGATGATAGTGATAAATAATGATACAGTACATACAGTATTTACAGTAAAAGCATTTACAAAATATGTTACCTTACAAATATAAATTATACAGTATTGTATGTAGCAAAGCAGGAAAACAATTTACGAGAGAGAGAGAGAGAGAGAGAGAGAGAGAGAGAGAGAGAGAGAGAGAGAGATTGTTTTATGTACGTAAATGTAAATTTTAAACAAAAAAAATATGATAGGTTACAACATGTAGACTTTTAAAACCTTCCCTTTAACTTAATGCATACAGTACGTACATTACTAAACTATAAAACAGGCAGTAAGAATATTAAAGTAAAAAATAAAGATTGTTACTGTACTCACCACGAAAGAAGTTGAAGAAAAACTTGAATGGTAATGGCGATGAATTTGCTGCACAGTAGAAATGATGATGATGAAGCTGATGATGTGTTCTACTGTGCAGCCAATGATAGTATTTTACGTCTCTTCAGACGGAGGTGTCTTTTCCTGGGACACCTCTTCAACTTCTTCCTGGGAAACTTCAATTTCTTCCGAAGGCGTACTAGCAGGAGGAACTGGCTCTTTTTTGCGAGGCTGGAAGAACATTGTGATCGGAAGTTGTTGCCGCTGCTTCTTTTTTCGATCCAAGAGCATTTTGTAGGGAGTCATTATGTCATCAACCTTGTTGCAGAATTGCATCGAGCGAACCATATCCTTGTCCCACTCTTGCAACATTTCTTTCAACTCCTTCGCGTGGTTGCAGGCCTTGGCAAGCCGTTCTAATGTTAAGCCCGTTTCTTCGACATTTTCTTGGGTCTCTTCCTGGGTATCACTCTCTTCCTCACTTGCCGATTTCGTCAGGTCTTCGAGGTCTGCGTCAGTTAGGGGCTGGGAATGGCAGTCCAACAACTCGTCGACGTCTTCAGTCGTCATGTCGCCAAACCCGTCACCTCCAATTATGGCAGCCAACTGCACAGATTTCCGTATTGCAGAGTGTTGGATTTCCGACGGAGTAAATCCCTTGTCGTCGTAAACAATATCGGGCCACAACTTCTTCCAGCTCGCATTCACGGTTGCAGGTTTCATCTCTTGAAGTGCCTTCTGAATATTCTGCAGGCACGTGGCTATGGTGTACTGCTGCCAGTAAGCCTTAAAGTTAAAATCTTCATCCTCGTCATCTTGGGCAGCATCCACACACGCAACGAGGTCCGCCAAGGTATTCTTCGTGTAGAGGGCCTTGAACGCCCTGATAACCCCCTGGTCCATCGGTTGAATTAATGACGTGGTGTTGGGTGGCAGGAACTCTACCTGAATGCCCTCATGCGACAGGTCAGTTGCGTGTCCACCAGCGTTATCCATAAGGAGAAGGATCTTGAATGGCAAGCCCTTCTCTAAGAGATATTTGCTGACTTGCGGGATAAAACACTGATGGAACCAGTTGGAGGTCAGCATCTTCGTAATCCATGCTTTTTGATTATGCATCCAGTACACGGGAAGGAGATTCTTATTTTTATTTTTCAAAGCGCGAGGATTTTTCGTCTTATAAATAAGCCCCGGCTTTAACAAAAATCCAGCAGCATTGCCACACATCACGAGGGTAACGCGATCCTTGAATGCTTTAAAGCCAGAGGCTTTGGCTTCCTCTTTGAACAGGAAAGTTCGCGACGGCATTCTCTTCCAAAACAAGCCAGTCTCATCCATATTAAAGACTTGTTCCGGCTTGTATCCACCTTCGGCGATAATATTCTTGAACGTCTGGTTCACGTAAGTTTCAGCAGCGGCAGTGTCAGCGGAAGCAGACTCCCCATGCAGGGAAACGCTTTTCAGGGCGAAGCGTTTCTGAAACTTCGCGAACCATCCTTTGCTTGCGGAAAAACGTTTCTGAGGCTGGGAATCAGTGGATGTCCCTGGTTGAGGATCATCTGCATCATCATCATCTTCAGCATGGTTGCCGTCGTCGTCTTTAGGTTCCTTTGCAGCAAAATTCTCATATAAACTCAAAGCCTTTGTTTGGATGGTGTTCGTATCCAACGCTATGTTCTTCTTCCGGCAGTCGGCAATCCACACAGCTAAAGCACCTTCCATGCGTACGATCGTTTTATTACGCGTTGTAACGACTCGCTTCGCTGATCTGCTAAAGGTGATTGCAGCCGTCTTTCTAATGTTCGCCTCGTCCTTTTTGATATAGCGAACGGTGGATTCGTTGATGCCAAAATGGCGGCCGGCGGCCGCGTAACTTCTACCATCTTTTAACATGTCGAGAAGCGTAACCTTCTCAGCTATCGTCATCATCCTTCGGTGGCGTTTAGGCTCACTACCAGCCTTAAGAGAAGCAGAACGCTTGGGAGCCATTACAGTAGGATTTACAGTACTGTAACAAAAAGTTCAACTTAAAAAGGTCGCACACAGCACAGATTAAACTTCACAAACTTAAGAACGTCTACTCAGCGATACGCGGTAACAGAGAGTGAACGATCCAGCCCCGCGAGAACTTTGATGCTGTGGGTAGGAGATGCGGGCAAAACACCAATCACAGGCTAGATAACAAAACTTGAGTTCTGATTCGTCATCTATCAGCACTTGAAACAATCACAACCCGTCTTACAGTACTATGATGCGTTGGTTACCTACTCATAGAAGATGCCCCGCGCATACTGAACGTACGTAGATTAAGTACAATACCGCAATAATAATAAATAATGATAATAATACTGTACAGTAATAATAATAATAATAATGATAATAATAATAACAATAATAATTTTATTAACAACAACAACAATAATAATAATAATAACAATAATAATAATACAGCTTTACGTACGCTATTTTACGCCTCTCTCTCTCTCTCTCTCTCTCTCTCTCTCTCTCTCTCTCTCTCTCTCTCTCTCGTACGCTTATTCGAAATGTGATTTTTGCAACAAAGAATATTATTGGATGCAGTACTGTACTACGTACGTATACATACAAAAGGTTCATGGAAAAGAAGCACATCCATTACAGTACACACCATTCTAATATGGTATGACTGCATCTGATTTGCGTTTCATGTTCGATTTAATTTTACTACGTACTGTATACAGTACTGAATTATCGTATGATCACATTCTCTTTTCGTGTTTTATTTCTTTCTGTGCTGAATTATATATCATATGTAATGCAATGAACAATCAGTAAGAGCAGATATTACTAATTACAGTATTAATGGAATTACAGGTAACAAAATATCGTATTTGGGGGTCTTCAGATTTCGCGGTATTTTCGAATTTTCCGGAAAATCCGCGATATGTATATATATATGGGTTATGGAAAAACCCCGCGAAGTGGTGAATCCGCGATTGTCGAACCGCAAAGTAGCGAGGGTTCACTGTATATACATATATATATATACATATATATATATATATATATATATATATATATATATATATATATATATATATATATATATATATATATATATATATATATATATATATATATATATATATATATGTAATAGTCATATATTACATGTTTAAAACACATGACGTAATACGTCATTGTGGCAGTAGAAGCTAGCGTGAGAATTGCTGTAGTCAGACAAGATCATAACAGGATGCGATTTGCATATCTCAACAATGTAACATTTTTATGAAGCATAAACACAAATACAAACCGTGTGAAAGAGTTGTGTCGCCACCGGATGCAGGTGTCTTCCTATACTAATGTAGAGTTTACATTATGTGTTTAAATGCTGAGATAACTGTCTATACGATATCTGTGATATCGATATTTTAGGCAGTTCTTATCAATACTTCACATGGAATGGTCATCCGACCAAACCAGCTATACTCCTGTGATGCAGATGTTAACACTCATGTTTTTAAAGAATAAACCATTTTAAAGTTAACTGGATTGACTTTACTTGAAGACGCAACATCCCAACAAACATACTCAATGTGTGTTAACAACAGTAGCACACTAATGAAAGGTGGCAGCGGTAAAACTCTAAGAATCAGAGAAAGATCTTCTAGAATCAACAAATAAAACTCTAAGAATTAGAGAAAGATCTTCAAGAAATCAACGAATAAAACTCTAAGAATCAGAGAAAGATCTTCAAGAAATCAACAGTAATGAATCTACAATTTTGACTAAGTATCATAGTCCATCGAAGAAGGAAACATTTAATGAATGTTATACATACAAACTGATGATCTGGATCTTCAATCAACATCCTAAGAAAACCAAGGACTGACGTTCAACGCTTACAAAACATATCCAGGAAGCACTACTTTCAACGGAAATCGGACCTAAAAGATTCACCCAAACATCAGGAGAGAGAGAGGAAATCGGACCGAAAACATTCACCCAAACATCAAGAGAGAGAGAGGATATGACGACATCACACAAAACCATATAAAGCTAAGTACAAGTACATTTTCTTATTCATTTCAGTATTGAGCAGTGAAGTGTAGTTATCACGAGTCGTTAGTCCATTATTACTGGGGTGAGTGGTTTGCTAATCTTCTATTTTCCTTTCATTAAAGGAAACTGTGTTCAACTCGGAATTTTCATCTAGAATTTTTTCTCTCTTTGTGCTAATTCCATTTTCTTTCAGAAATTCTCGGGAAATATCTTTGTGTTCCGTTTTCTTTCAGAAATTCTCGGGAAATATCTTTGTATTATTAGCATTGTTTTGGGGAATTTTGTTATAATCTTTATCATTGAGTGATTATACGTTTACGCAGTGGACGTCTGTATTCATATAGATATTTTGATAGAATTGCAATGGGTCGAATAGATAGAAAAAGAAATACCATAATCATGACTCCCCATGTAAGCCCCACCCCTGGACCTAGTAACGTTGGACAGATAAAGCCTCTCCCGGTTGTGACGCTTGTAAATGCCAGGTCAGCAATCTTTCCTTTTCAGGGTCGGGTTAATGGGTTCTTGCCTCAAAATATGGAGTCATGGATTTCATCCGTCGATGCCCATTTAAATGCCAAACAAATCGTAGACCCTTTTGTACTATTACAAGATGCTAAAAGTTTTATAGATTTTTCTGAGGGGGATGCGAGTGCGTATTTAAGAGGTTTTTCATTTCAAGAAGCAGTTACCTGGGATGATTTCAAAGTTACGTTACGCGCGGTCTATGGGGGTGAAGAAGCCTTGGATGTAGTATTAACGTTAAGAAATACACTTAATCAAGCCACTATGACTCGGCTTAATGTTATTGAGAGAGCAGCTCTCATAGCTGATAGGCTTAATGAATATCAAGATATTTTAGGTAATTCCACTTGGGTTACTAGAGATAACATCTCCGTGAAAGATCTTTTACGATTAATGAATTTAACTTGCTTGACACTTATGTTGCCTGAAGCTTTAGTGCGGTGTTTTGATAAAAGGTTAACGCCTGCAAGTACGGAATTGGATGTATATAAACAGATAAAGAAACACATGTCTAAGTGTCCTGACCTTGATTCCGTGGTAACTCAAGTTTTTGCAAAAAATGAAACAAAGCCACACCAAGTAAATGTAGTTAATAATAGTCAAGTTGCGGGAATGACGTGTTATAATTGCAAACGTCAAGGTCACTTGATCGCGGACTGCAGAACGAAATTCTGTTCGATACATAATAGTTCGACTCATTCATATAGTCAGTGCTACTCACGTAAGACACAACAGAATCCTAGAAATACACAGTCAATTCCCCAGTCATTTCCATATGGAAATAAAAAGAAAAATCCTCATTTTAATAATAAGAAGAAACAGCCAAACGTCAATGTAGTTCAGAATCCGAAACAAACAAACAATTCTTCGAATAACGCTGAGCCTGGGTCGTCAAACCAGACCTCGCAAGGTCAGACTAATTTTCAGAATGTGCAGAGCAAAGCAAATACCACATAATTAACTCCAGTGGGGAAGAGAGTGATGTTGGGTCAAGGTCATTCATGTCAACATCAGTAGTATTGAATAATCAGTTTAATGTTTTATCAGATCATTGTGAGGCAATAGATTTTCCTATGAAACACACGGCCGAATTAAGTAAATCATTGCATGCTCCCGTAGATTTGCAACAAATTCATACAATAATAAGCCAAAATGAGTTACGACCAATATTATATGCTGTAAATTTAGAACACAAATCCTTTACGTTATTTTTTGACTCTGGTAGTCCACGTAATATCATGGATTTGAGGACACATCATTTGTTGTTTTCGAACTTTCCGATAGAAAAATCCAGAGTGAGACTCTCGGGTATAGGAAATAATGAATTAAATGTAATAGGCATAACTCATGTTCAGTTCAAGATCGGTAAGCGCACGTTTGCCTATACATTTGTTGTTGTACAAAACATTGATATGTATCCAGCTGTAATTATAGGATACCCATCTATGGGCAATCAAAACATTATCTTAGCCCCTGCCAAGCACGGCGTGTATATCAAAGGAAAATTCTATAAGTCTTCTAATACCTTAAAATCAGTTTTGGATAAAAAGGAGACGACAAATGTAACCATACCGTACGTTGAAGAACCAATAACTTGTCTCACTAATAAAGAAATAATATACGCGACCCAGCAGAATTCTCGTTCACACGTAATATCATCTTGCACGCAATCTATCGAGCCAAATGTACCTTCAAATTTAATAGTGCAAGTAAAGAAAACATTACCGTGATCTGAAATATTAATCCTTTCCGACACTTTGAAAACTAACGGATTGTCTGTCACACAAGCTATTTATACAGTAGGCTCACATTAACAATGTAATATTGAAGTCTGTAATCATTTAAATACCACTTTAGTAATTCACAAAAGTCAACATATCTTGGATGTAGAAGTTTATAAACATCGTATTCTTACCGTTGCTGAAATCGATCACGCTCAATCAGTTGCGGATGAATCCCTTTTGCAATCTATTAAAAATAAAATCAATAAAGACATTCAAGACGAAGAAATTCAGCAGAAAATTTTTGGACTTTTAACTAAATATCATGATGTTTTTTCCACTACGGATGGATCCTTAGGAAAAACAGATGTGATCGAGCATAAAATAAGGTTAAAGGACAAGCAGAAAATTATCTATATACCCTCGTACAGACTCCCTATGAGATTCCAGAATGGAATAAATGATGAAGTAGGTAAAATGCTAGAAGAAGGAGTCATTAGGAAATCGAACACCCCTTATAATTTTTCATTAATAGTTGTACCGAAAAAAGATCGAACATGGCGTATCTGCGTAGACTTCCGTCGTCTAAACGAGGAGACGATCCCTGATCGATTCCCAGTGCCATGTACTGACGATATTTTGTCTTTGTTAGGTCAGAATAAATATTTTACCAGTGTGGACTTACTTAAAGGCTTTCACCAGATATCATTAGAAGAAGATAGTATCCCATACACAGCCTTCAGCACAGCCAGGGGTCATTATGAATTTTTACGGATGCCTTTTGGTTTACGTTGTGCTCCCATAACATTTACAAGAATGATCAACATAGTGTTTGGAGACTTGCTAGGGGATATATTGCATGCCTATAGGGACAACCTTGTAATCTTTTCCAACACCTTAGAAGAACATCTACGTAAATTAGAACTGGTACTACAGAGACTAAGACAACATAACTTAAGGGTAAAGATTAGTAAGTGTGAATTTTTCAAAACAGAATTAATATATTTGGGTTTCATGGTGTCAAGCCAAGGTCTTAAAGTAGTCCATGATAAGGTGTCGGCTATCCGTAATTTTCCCATACCTACTAATGTCAAGGGAATACAGCAATTTCTGGGTTATAGTGGATATTACAGGCGTTTTATACGCAACTATTCAATAATAGCCGCTCCCTTAACTAATTTTACGAGGAAGGGCGTATATTTCATACTACGCAGTACTCTAGAAGTTTTATTCCAGCTGTTACCAAGTTGTGGAATGATCATCCTAATCGGGTTGTTGAATCAGTAGAACTTCAAAAGTTCAAAGTTGGAGCAAATGCTTTTTTGTTGACCAGACGGACATGAGTCTTTTTATAGTTTATATATGACATATTTGTTGTTGACGTTGTTAATAGTTTATATATGACATATCTCTTTTGACATTACTTTTTTTAGAATGATTTATTGTTAATTTGTTCTCTTCAGTTATTTATTTCCTTATTTCCTTTCCTCACTGGGCTATTTTTCCCTATTGGAGCCCCTGGGCTTATAGCATCTTGCTTTTCCAATTAGGGTTGTAGCTTGGATAGTAATAATGATAATAATAATATGGTCTGAGCAGCATCAACAGGCATTTAATACCTTGAAAGATGAACTGTGTAGTTCTCCTATCTTAAAATTTCCTGACTTCGGTAGGGAATTCTTCATTGCAACAGACGCCTCAGACTTAGGAATAGGAGGAGTATTGCTTCAGCAATATGATAAACAATTTTTCCCGATAGCTTTTTATTCTCGAAAACTGAGAACTTCCGAAAGTAAGTATGCAGTAATAGACAAAGAAGGGCTAGCTATTGTTAATTCACTAGTGCATTTTAAGATCATAATATACGGTTATCCCGTTAAGGTTCTTACTGATCATAAACCACTAACCGAATTCTTTAAAGGCTTCAACCACAGCCCTAAACGAACTCGGTGGCATTTGATCATTCAAGACTTTGGCGCGAGAATCGGGTATTTACCTGGGAAAGCAAATATCATTGCTGATGCATTATCACGCAACCCCGTGTCATCTTGTACGGAGCCTTTAGCTGAATTAATAGATATATCAACATCCATGCCTATTGTTAAAACGATATCTGAACAAGAAAAATTGGGCTGGAGCGCTGAATTATTATAGACAGAGCAAAGAAAAGATCAGAAATTAGAAACAATTATAAATGCTTTGAAAGGCAATCATAAGGAAAAGGGATATATAAAGTATAAGCAGCAGAATTATATAATCAAAAATAATATTCTGTGTAGGACCGTGACAAGGAAAACCCGCAATACAACACATGTAACTAACGACCAGGTAGTGGTACCAATCTCACTTATTTCCACTGTCCTGAATTGGTTGCATGCAAATCCATTACATGGACACCCGGGGTTCTCATTAATGTCACAGAAATCCAAATCATTGTTCTATTGGCATACGATGCTTACAGATTTAAAAATACACATAGCTAATTGTCGCACATGTCAGGAAAACAAAGGGCATACGAAAACACCTGTCAGCCTAGGGGTTTATCCCATGCCCAATCAACCCTTTGAAAGAATACATTTAGATTTGTTAACAGGATTTTACGAGTCAGACAGAGAAAATAAGCACCTCTTAGTAATTGTAGATGCTTTAACTCGATATACAGAACTAATAGCGCTTAAAACTAAAACTGCGATTGAATGCGCTAGTGTTACATTTGTAAACATGGAATTCCACACATGATAATCTCAGACTCGGGTGGAGAATTTAATAATCACTTCCTTACCTCATTATGTGAATTCCTTAGCATAAAGAAAATAAATACCATGATATATCACACAGAGTCGAATAGGCTAGTGGAAAGAGCAAATAGGAAGGTTTTAGATATATTAAGAGTAACACTAGGAGGATCAGACCCCAACTGAGATATTGCAATACCTGCAGTACTGAGTACTCTGAATCATTCATATCATATATCAAATAAAATGTCACCGCATGAAGCATTGTATGGTACCCCAGTTAGAACGTCTTTCCATGCATAAACGCCTAAAACTAATCTATCAAATCCTTTAAAAGAATGTATAAATGCAAGCAAAATTCGTTTTGATATCCTTTGAAAGAATTTAGAAGAATCACAAATCATAATGAAAAGGAATTATGATAAAATAGCGAAGCCAACTAAAACATATACCGTGGGTGATAATGTATACATACAGGTAAATGTACGTAAAGGACTCAATTATAAACTAACACCTAAGTTTGAAGGCCCATTTAACATTTTGGAAAAATTAACGGCCAATAGGTTTAGAGTTCAAAACTTATCCCAACCTACGGATGAGAGAATCGTACCATTGGCTCACATAAGAAATTAAAAAAAAAAAAAAAAGAGGGAAAGAAGTGAGGGAAAGAATTTTTATTTGTGTGTTAAAAGTTTTTCTTCTTAATACAGGAGTAATTATATATGTTTTTCTCGTTACAGGTTTCCAAGATGAATTTTTTGTTGTTGGGAGGGATATTGTTTGCTCAGACATTTTTCTTGTGTGGGATGAGCTCTAAAACTAAAATTATAGATTTTAGACATGGCACTATAGTTGAAAGACAAGAAGACGTTTTTATTACATCAAGTAACGTAGTAGTAGAAGTGCGAATGCAAGCAATTTTTCTCCCAGAGAATGACGTCACTAGCTTAAAAAGCGCCATTTCGAGGTTTGCTGTCTCATTAGATGAGTTGCATAGAAGACATTTTCATTTGACTACAGAGAGTTCACTTGGATCGACACTAAAAGTTGCAGAGATGCTATCTGATGACTTGCAAAATAAGACTTACGAGACAGAATCTTTGGCTCGTGACCTTTTGATGTGGACTGTAGGACACGAAAATAAAAAGAGACATAACCCGTTTATTTTTGCTGCACTAAACATCTTTGGGTCTATTGCAAGTTTAGGTTTAGGAATTTCCAATCGTCTTAAGATTAGTATTCAAAATAAGAAAATTGAGTTCTTGACTCATGAAGATGAATTGATTATGTCAAAACTAAGGAATCAGTTAGCTTCAATCAATCAAATTATGGATTTAGTAAATGAACATTCAAGTAATATCAATCAGATTATGGAAGTACAGGATTTGTTGGCAACGTTAACGCATTATGATTCAGAAATAGATCACATACATAACAGAATTGCACATTTCATTGGAAAATCAAAAGATTATGTAGAAGCTATCA
>NC_090736.1:20002957-20005457 GCF_036898095.1 Palaemon carinicauda | reverse complement strand
ATCAGGCCACTTCTTTTCACATTTACTATTTGATAAATTAAAAATTTTCTTTTAGATTCCTTTCTGCTGTTTTGGCATTCTTCAATTTTTATGTTTTAAAAACATTTTTCTTTTCATCTTTTTTTTTCATGATGGGTCGCTTCGAATTCCTCAGATTTTATGTTTTACCTTTTTTTTTATCTTTCTTCATGAAGGGTCGCTTCCTTTGTAAATAAATTTTATTCTTCTCATTCAATTCTCCTTCATCATTTTTCTTCGATCCTTAAAAATTTAAAGGTTTTAAAAGTCAATCAATCGTGAATGGGAAAAAGCAAGGAAAAGTGACAATACCCTATAGACCAAGAGACTGACCACATATCCATATAATCAGTTCCCAAGACCCCTCTACAATCAACTTAGGACCAGGGAGAGCCAGGCAATGCCTGCTGATGACTCAGCGGGTAGACATATAAGTTTCCCCATCCCCCATCCTTAGCTCGCAAGGACGGTGAGGTTGTAGACGCTACAAGACACAAACGAGTTTGAGTGGGACTCGCCCTCCCGTCTAGCAGAACGCTAGGCAGGGACATTTCCAATAGGCCACCACAATCACTAAACAACAAATGCAAGAAAAGGGAGTTGTGTAGATTGTCCCAAATGTCAATGCCTAGAAATCAATATTAAACTCCATTAATCTAAATTCATTATGATACACTGTGATACTATTCCACAGCAACATTGTCCGGCTTCATAATCATAGGAAACCGGAGTGTGCTCCGGCATAAGTAATTCAACACCAAGTTCAGTTTATGGGTTGTCGTTGTTTGGATAACATCGCTGGTGTTGGTTTCCGTTTGTTTATTCAATAAGGAGAATGGGAAAAGTGAGTGTTATTAAGGCTCTAGGGTTTTACACATCTCAACAATAACATCGTCTTGGGGCCCGCGTTGAAGGAAACGGTCTACATAATGTAAACTAAATGTACCCGGCACAGGTATCCGGGGATTCTTTGTTTAGTCAGAATATCCTTTGAGATATATGTCGAAGATTCTCTCTCTCTCTCTCTCTCTCTCTCTCTCTCTCTCTCTCTCTCTCTCTCTCTCTCTCTCTCTCTCTCTCACCGTATACAAGGAGATAAATGATAAAAGAAGGGGAGACAATAAACTTTTATATAAATTAATTTTGGCAAAAGTATTTATCAAGAGAGGTAAGCGACCTAAGACCAAAGAAATCACGGGAATATGATCATGACATAAACAACCCATCCGCCTCTCTCTCTCTCTCTCTCTCTCTCTCTCTCTCTCTCTCTCTTCTCTCTCTCTCTCTCTCTCTCTCTCTCTCTCTCACCTTTGATCGGGGAACAGATGGCCGTGTTCCTAGCAATTTGATGATGATCTGTGTTCACCGAAGAAGAGGAAGAAGAAGAATAAGAAGAAAAGAGAGAGAGAGAGAGAGAGAGAGAGAGAGAGAGAGAGAGAGAGAGAGAGAGAGAGAGAGACGTGAATATATCCGTCAAAAGCGTATTACACTATAAAGAAAAGTCTTCGATGAGGTAAACATTCCCGACATCATTCGAAAGATATTCAAAACAAGTTCTAGAGGACATTCATGTTTATTTTCTCATCCGGGATGTATAACTTTCTGTTGTAAACAAATAACACGAATATTCCGTCTTAGGGTTGTTGTGGCCTGATTGGTAACGTCCCTGTCTAGTGGCTGCCAGTCCGGGGTTTAAAG
This sequence comes from Palaemon carinicauda, assembly GCF_036898095.1. Lineage (NCBI taxonomy): Eukaryota > Metazoa > Arthropoda > Malacostraca > Decapoda > Palaemonidae > Palaemon > Palaemon carinicauda. Next base: position 20,003,741 of record NC_090736.1, on the reverse strand, counting down.
TCCCTCTCAGACTCGTTAGCTCCTTTAGTGTCTGCAACCTTGCCATCCTTGTGAGCTAAGGTTGGGGGGTTTGGGGAAGCCTACATGTCTATCTTCTGAGTCATCAGCAGGCATTGCCTGGCCCTCCCTGGTCGTAGCTTTGAGTGAAGAGGGGGCTTGAGCGCTGGACCATATGTATGTATGCTTAGTCTCTAGGGCATCGTCCTACTTGCTAGGGCAATGTCACTGTCCGTTGCCTCTGCTATTCATGAGCGGCCTTTAAACCTTTCGCCGAGTTGTACGCATCTTTTTTTTTTTCATAGCATTATTATTGATGCAAATATTTCTTTTATTTTGTGTAATGAGCAGATATTCCGTTGACTTTATTGAGATAACAATAATTCATTGTTCCTGTTTTGACTGCGAAGGGAAGGTTTGTACTTATTGATGTTAACCTCGTCATTAGTCTTATTCATTTCTATGGGTATTCAAGGTAACGTAATTAAATATTACTTCCTACATTGATTTGTGCATAATATTAACTAGCAATGGGGCTATAAGTGAACTTGGTGTGATTTGAAAGAATTATTATTATTATATTATTATTATTATTACTACTACTACTATTATTATTATTATTATTATTATTATTAATTATTATTATTATTATTATTATTATTATTATTATTATGTAATATGACCAATTTTTTTAACCATAAATAAATTGATGCTTATTATTCATGTCATTCAATTGGTTGTTAAATTCAAAACTTTGACCTTAAGTGTCTTTGGAGGTTAAGATTAT
>NC_090736.1:19982957-19995457 GCF_036898095.1 Palaemon carinicauda | reverse complement strand
GTTGCTGCCCCCCCCCCCCCCTCCCCCATTCAAACATAAAAATAGAGCTGTAGAAAAAAAATAACACTGTATAATGTATGTAATTAATTTTGCCGATGGTTTTCATACCATTGTTTAAACAACACTGTAGGCAATACCCTCTAACACCACCTACTATCCTCTACCACCCTTCCCCCCCCCACACACACTCATTGTTGAGTAGTTGTAACTTTCCTATTGCAATCACCTTGTAGAAGCCTTATAGAATACAATGGTATCAATTTCAGATCTTAACGTAACATAGGCCTAACACAAACTATGAAATCCAGGTGGTTGTTAAGACATTACCTCCTAGTCACAGATGATTTCAAACTATTAGAACCTTGATACATGTCTACTGTAGGCTCTAGAGCCCCGACACTATACAAGAAACTCCCACGATACATACCAATAATTGAAGATATTAAGGCTTTCAGGAGAAGGCTTTCTTATACAGCGAGTGCTTCGATAGTGACAATCTAACAGTAAGCGAGCAATACCCGTTGAGAAATGTTCAATGCTCCCGAATGAACATCATAAAATGACCGTAGAGGTACTGTAGAGAATAGGCTTCCCCTGCTGTACAGGACTATATAAGCAGCCCTTACAATAAGTAGAGTAAAGTATATTTGAAGTAAATATTGCCTCAACACAAATCACCAGGATTTAGCAGTAATGTCATACCACAGGTTTTATGACGAACTTGTCAGGCCAATACATGAATATGTGTATGCACCAGATTGACAATAATAAACGCACCTGGATTGATATTGAATTAATGTCCTTTCTGTGTAAGATATTTAAAAAATCTTCAATGAAACAAACAATTAGAGAAAACAGTCTTAGGGTAGTGAACAAAGGTCTTATAATCCTTGTGATAAAACCCGTAATACTAGTACATGCATATGCAATAGTGACATTATCGTTCTTCGTATGCCAGAGGCTATATACATTAATAATAGCAATTTGGATATGATGCAACAAGTAGAAATTATATGAAAACTTACAAAGGGATGATTAATATATGACTATGATAAAATCATATTTGTATGATGCAATTAATACAGACATATGCGATATATTTAAATTTGTTTGTAATAATTACACACTTATTTGAGATAATAAAAACATGTCTAATATAACTGATGGTGGATTTTACAAGATAATTGAAATAAGTTTGTGTAAGAAAACTTACCCAGCAATCAGTGAGATTATGGATATATGAGATAACTAATAGAGACTTCTTTGAGATAATAAGAAAAAGCTAAGCGGGAAGAAATGAGGATGCTATCAATTGTAAGACATCAATATGAAGGCAATGTGATAAACTGAAATATCGGGTAAAATGTGTATACATATAAACGTAGATAATAAAGAACATTTACCAATTAGAATACCGTGCAAACTTTCGATGAAATTAAGTACATATTAGATTCGCCATTTGCCAAAACAGTAAAGTTTCTTTCTCTCTCTCTCTCTCTCTCTCTCTCTCTCTCTCTCTCTCCTCTCTCTCTCTCTCTCTCTCTCTCTCTCTCTCTCTCTCTCTCGTGTAAGCTTTTTAGTTTAAAGTTAGCACGTATCTGCATATCAGTTTCTGTTTTGATCAAAATGATTTGAAATAAATATGATCCTAGTGATCTATAATTAGTGGTATAAGCATTCATAATTGCATTATTTTCTCTCTCTCTCTCTCTCTCTCTCTCTCTCTCTCTCTCTCTCTCTCTCCTCTCTCTCTCTCTCTCTCTCTCTCTCTCTCTCCAACTGCATTAGTATTTTGATGAATTACAGGAATGAGTGATGCATTTAATCTCGAATATGTTCTCTAATGTCTTCATAAAAGGACACGCCCAATACATGGAGGATCAAAACTTGATATTACTCTACTTAATGCTATCAAATTTGCTCCCTATCAAAATAGAATTAATCTTCTAGCAATTTCTTCTCCATTTCATTGATTTTCTACACGAGAACTTCACTTGGTATCCAAGTGATGCGTCAACATAGGATATGTAATTTGCAATTTGCCATTAGAAAGGTTCCTGAAGTTTCATCTATGAACAGGCGTTTCTGTTTCTTCCTATACGATCTTCTTCTATTAGAGTGTTTTCTTCCCATTTTGTATGGGGTAAGCACGTTGTCTTCTTGTTGAAGGACTTTGCTTTGGCTTTGGGGTAGACCATAGTCCCGATCATCTGTCCTGCCTGACATCGCTTAGACCACGGTAGTGTATGTTTCTGTGCTGTACCAGTCACCAGCGTCCTTCCTACCGTACGATAGAATAGTAGAAACCCCCCCCCCCCACATACCCACCCACTAACAATCCCTCCCCAGTATTATCCTCGATTCTGTCAAGTTTATAAAGCAGCCTGCTGACATAATGGAGTCAAACAGTCGTCATATTCTTGCATTTGATAGCGAGTGATGTGCTGGGAAACAAAATGGATGATTTAACATCAGATTAAACTAATAAGATTCTTACACACACATATATAAAAATGAATGTTGTTCTTGTCAATTGAGATGTTCGCATTTCATTGGTACCCCCTCTCTCTCTCTCTCTCTCTCTCTCTCTCTCTCTCTCTCTCTCTCTCTTTATAACCTATATATATATATATATATATATATATATATATATATATATATATATATATATATATATATATATATATATATATATATATATATATATATATATATATATGTATATATATATATATATATACATTTCATTTGTAACGCCCTTTCAGAGAGAGAGAGAGAGAGAGAGAGAGAGAGAGAGAGAGAGAGAGAGAGATAGAGAGAGAGAGAGAGAGAGAGCGTAAATGTTTATCCAACTTTACCATGAATAATAATAGGCCGCCTTAATTGGAACAGAGAACACTTTTATGCTTTCATGGGTAATGCCATATATTTATGTCAATTAATACAACAGCAAAATTGAAAAGAAAAAAAAAAAAACAGAAACTTATGTTTCAAAACTACCTGTACTCACTTTCTAATGTGCTCTCGCTACCAGTACTCTTGATCAGCGAACCCTTTGATGCCCTGACCTAGAAAGAGAAAAATAAAATTAACTGTAATTTCTCAAGTGCATATTTATTTCACAGTTACACGAATGAATGATGACGAGGTAATATTGCGGTGGCATAGCCACTCATTCCAATAACAAGTACCTACTCGTATTGCTTTATGATCTCGTGGCCTAAATAGATGTCAGACTTTTGGCATTGCATTACAGTATAGGATACAGTATACACTGTTCGAAAAAAAACCGCAATTTTTATCGGAAATCAATGGTAAAAAATATACTTTTCTCAACCGTATTTCAGTAAAATACAGGCGAATGTAATTTCATCTTACTTTGTTATTATCTTTTACGGGTTGATAACCGTAATATCACTATTTTACGTCAATATAACCGTTTTTTAAAACTATAAAAATCCTGGAATTAATGTTGCCAGACATTTATCGTTTTATTTCTGAGTAGGATATTACAGCAGCGCCGATATATTTCACCGATACTTGTGTTTCTCAGGTGGAATTTCACGAACCCCACTAATAAGGGAATACAATGGCCGTATTTACGCTCTTCGCAAAGCACTGGAACAGATGAATGGCGTAGTGATTCAATTTGACAGAGAAGAGTAATAACAGGTATTTCAGACGAAAAAGGAATTGAAGATTGGCTTCCTTTTTATTATGGGAGGAATGATGAATTTGGGGTATTTTTTTTTTTTTAATTTGCCTTTCCATATTCAATGTGCGTTTGGGTAATTACTGTCCCAAATTTTGCTATTGGTTAAATTTATCTACCAAAATATAAGTTTAAGTTCATAAGTTTAGCGTAAAATTGGTACTAAAATATACTGTCATACAAGGTAAATTTCACTGTCTAATAATAATAATAAAAATAATAATAATAATAATAATAATAATAATAATAATAATAATAATAATAATAATAATAATTTGCCACAGACGGTAAATTTCATTGCCTACAAACAACAACAACAACAATAATAATAATAATAATAAAAATAATAATGCTAATAATAATTTGCCAAAGAAAGTAAATGGCATTGCCTAATAACAAGAACAACAATAACAATAATATAATGATAATAATAATTCAGTAGTTATTACCACTCTCAAACTACCTTTTTCTCACAAACTGTTGAATTATCAAGGCATTTTCTTAACCTTCAAACACAATTCATGATAAGTGACAAAGGATAACCATAAACTTGAATTAGAGTAGATATTTTAGCTCCCTTTCCTTGTGGTATGTTTCACATTATCGGGAAAATAATCATAGCAGATAAATATCTATATCTGTTATGATTTTACAATGAATCCAAGGAGAAAATCATATAAAAATAAGGTTTCTTTGTTTCTTTGTCCTTCACCTTTAATTAATTTTATATATACATTTTTGTATCTGTTGTCAAACTCTGACACATGCTTCAAACTATTCTTAAATTATCCACATTTTTAATTCGTCTTTTTAGTGTTATTTTAGTAATATACTTTAATTCCTTTACACGGGAAAAAGATAAAATTTTACTTTTTAATTAGAAGTTTGTCTCTGTAAGTTTTAATGAAAGATCTAATTTAATGTTGTTCCTGTTCTTAGTAGTTTATTTTATTCCCGTACTTCCTTTCCTAACTAGGCTATTTTTCCCTGGGAGCCCTTGTGCTTATAGCATCTTGCTTTTACAATAACATCAACAACAACAATAATAATAATAATAATAATAATAATAATAATAATAATAATAATAATAATAATAATAATAATAATAGATAACATTTGATACCACAGAAGGCGAGAACATATTATCAATTTTGTCAGCTGTTAAAGTCGAGCATGTTTTCTATAATCTGGTCAAACGAAACTCCAGCCACATACTGTGATTTAAAGCCCGGCTTTGGTGAGATAATTAGCCGAGTGGAATACCTCTGTGCTCCGAATGTGAAGTTATTTTGAAAAATATTTTCATATTGGTTATTTTCTTTAACCTTTCGTAAAGGAATATTCACCATGGTGACATCTTATACGCATATAAGCTATATTATAGCGGAGCAAATAAACAAGGTAGGAATGGAGTTGGCATAGTACTGTCTGGTGATAGAGGTGCATAGAAAGAATGACCGTATCATCAGATTGAAGATGTGTTGTGGAGGAGAGATTCTGAATATTATAAGTGCATATGCACCTCAAGTTGGTTGCACAGAAGAGAAGGGAAATTTCTGGAGAGACATGGATGGAGTAATGCAAGAACTGGAAAAACAGGAGAGGGTCATAGTGGGGGCAGATTTGAATGGCCATGTGGGAAGTGAGAATGAGGCAATTGGTCGGGTGCATGGGGGCCATGGAATTGGAGAGAGAAACCCAGGAGAGAGTGTAGTGGATTTTGCTGTGTCATTTGACATGGCAATAGTAAACACACTCTTTAAGAAGAAAAGGGAGGTGGGGGTCAAGAACTGCAAGATTATCCCAGGTGACCATGTAGCCCCCCAACACAGACTGCTATGTATGGACTTAGGCCTAAAAAGGGAAAGAAAAGCTAAAACTAAAGGAATACGGAAAATTAAATGGTACAAACTAGTGAGAGAAGGAGATAAGATGAGAGAGTTTAAGAGAAGGGTTTTGGAGGATATTGATATAGGAATTGAAGATGTTCAAGAATGGTGGACACGAAATGCAGCAGTAATGAGAAGGCATGGAAAGGAGTTGCTAGGAGAGACATCTGGTAACATATGGGAAGAAAAGGAGAGTTGGTGGTGGAGTGAAGAAATTGAGAAAGTTGTAAAAGATAAGAAGGAGGCAAAGAAGAGATGGGAAGAGTCACAGTCAGGGGATGACAGAGAGAGGCTCAGAGAGAAAAACAAGGTGGTGAAGAAGGTTGTAGCCCAAGCTAAAGCTAAGGCATATGATGATGTGTATAATGAGCTGGGGACAAAGGAAGGATCAAACAAGGTGATCAAGCTATCAAAGACTAGAAATAAGAGCACCAAAGATATTACACACATCAAACAAATTAAAGATCAAGATGGTGTAGTACTTAGAAAGGAGGAAGACATTGTAAAGAGATGGAAAGAATATTTTGAACAGCTATTAAATGAAGAAAATGATAGATTACTAAGAGAGGATGGACAGGCGAACTTTGGCATGGTAATAAGTTTCTCTAGGCGAGAGGTAATAAATGCACTGAGGAAGATGAAGAATGGGAAGGCAACTGGGCCAGACATGATTCCTGCGGAGGCATGGAAAACATTAGGGGATGAAGGAGTAGATATACTGTATGACCTCAGGATAAAGATTTTTGAGCAGGAAAAGATACCAAATGAGTGGCGAGAGAGTATATTGATCCCAATCTTCAAAGGGAAAGGTGATGTCCAAGAGTGTGGGAATTACAGAGGTATTAAATTGATGTCCCACACTTTGAAGATACTGGAAAGGATGATAGATGCCAGACTAAGAGAATAAGTAGAAATAGGTAAAGAGCAGATGGGATTCATGAAGGGTAGGGGAACAACAGATGGTGTATTTTGTCTGAGGCAATTAATGGAGAAATTCCGGGAAAAGCAAAGAGACCTGCATGTGGTATTCATTGACCTTGAAAAGGCTTATGACCGAGTCCCAAGACAAGAGGTGTGGAGGAGTCTGAGGGAGAGGAGGGTACCAGAGAACTACGTTCGACTGATAAAAGAGATGTACCGTAATGTATTTACTAGAGTGAGGAGCAGTACTGGGGAGACACAGGGCTTTGAGGTGAGAGTAGGATTACACCAAGGGTCAGCTCTGAGCCCATTTATCTTTAACATAGTGATGGACGTTTTAATAGAAGAGGTAAGGGAGGCAGTACCATGGAACATATTGTATGCAGATGATATTGTTCTGTGCGCAGAGAGCAGGGAAGATCTGGAGATGAAATTGGAAAGATGGAGGCAAGTACTGGAGGACAGAGGAATGAGAATAAGTAGATCTAAGACAGTATATATGTGTACCATCAGTGAGGGGATGATAGAGAAAGTATTCAGCTTAGGGGATAAAGAGAGTTGATAAGTTTAAGTATTTGGGATCATTTGTTAATGCTGGAGGAGGTATGGAAGATGAAGTTAAACATCGGGTACAGGCAGGCTGGAACAACTGGAGAGCAGCCTCAGGAGTTCTTTGCGACAAAAGAATACCACTGAGATTGATAGGAAAATTTCATAAGAGAGTGGTAAGAACAGCAATGCTGTATGGAACAGAAACAGCAAGCATGAGGAAGACAGAGGAGAAGAAGATGGATATGGCAGAAATGAGAATGCTTAGGTGGATGTCTGGGGATGAAAAGAGAGGATCGGATAAGAAATGACTACATAAGGGGGTCGACAAAGGTGGTGGAAATATCAAAGAAAGTGCAGGAAGGGAGGCTGAGATGGTATAGACACCTGATGAGGATTTGTTGGTGCTCTCGGTGGATTTATTCTCTTCGAATTAAATGTATTTGATCTGATTGTCATCAAAGAGGTCTCAGTCTCATTTTCAAACCCTTTTTCGTGAAGAAAAAGAAACAAATAAAACAAGTATAGGGATTTAAGGTTTTACTATTTGCTGGAGTAAATACGTATGCAATGGAAGCTCTCTCTCTCTCTCTCTCTCTCTCTCTCTCTCTCTCTCTCTCTCTCTCTCTCTCTCTTCACTACACCAGTAATATTTGTTTAAAGTTTTGTTAACGCAGTTTCTCTGCATGTGCTTGATTTTGCATAATTTTATATTTGTAATGTTTTTATTCCTAGATAATCAATATCTCTCTCTGTCTCCCTCTCTCTCGGAGAATAAGTAAAAAAGTTAAATACATATGTAAAAATAGATAATATATGATATTTTACACATATACATAGATACATCACACACACACACACACACACACACACACACACACACACACATATATATATATATATATAATATATATATATATATATATATATATATATATATATATATATATATATATATATATATATATATATATATATATATATATATATATATATATATATATATATATATATATATATGTATATATTTATATATATATATATATATATATAATATATATATATATATATATATATATATATATATTTATATATATATATATATATATATATATATATATATATATATATATATATATATATACCTATTAATATATATATATATATATATATATATATATATATATATATATATATATATATATATATATATAAGTAGTGACCACAGGGATGCATAGATCAGATAAAGAAATCCAGCCTTAAGTCATAGCCATCTCTCCCTCTCCCTCTCATATGCCTCTCAGTGTATTGTTTTAAAAGTGTTCACTGAAATCTCAAAGTTTGGTGTGACGGGTTTTTGTAAACATAGTGTATTTATAAAAATTCTCTTAGAGTTTCTGTAACTGGCTCTTGTAAAAACATGAAAGGTATTTGTATTGTTATCTGGTAAACTCTATTCATTGAGCGTTAAAACTAATTAAATAGTGTGTAAAATTTAATTTCAAGTGAAACAAGTGATTGAATAATGTTCATAAGTATTATTTTTTTGTCTTAGTCTAAGGTTTTGTTCAGATTTAATATTTCGAGTCAAGTAAATATATAATTTTCAGTGTAATCACTTCTTTTGTCTTAGTCTAAGCTTTATCCAGATTTAATATTTCAAGTCAATTCATTATAGTATTTTCAGAATATAACATTTTTGACTTAATCTATTGCAGAGACTTAATATTTTGAGTGTTTTATTCTTTTATGTAAATTCTTTCAAAGTGTTGTAATTAATAGAGAATATATTTATTTTGTAAAGAGTGTATTATTTCAATCATCAGTGTTTATTTCATACGCGCTCGTATCCTGTTAAAAATCGAAGTAAGAGGTGGTTTTAAATAGATCGTAATAATGATTACCCAATGTTTTTTTTAGTGTACTCAAGAGACCTTTGGATATTCAGTGTTTTGTATATTGCTGTCTGGGAGTTATATAACTGTCTTAGTGCTCGGGTGTTAATATTTTCAAGTGTAACAGATTTAATGTAAAAACAAACAGGTGAGTTTGGAACTCGAGAGATTGTATAGCTTGCCAGTCGTGATATATATAAAATTATATTTTGGCTTTCAGAAACGGGACCATCATATATATATATATATATATATATATATATATATATATATATATATATATATATATATATATATATATATATATATATATATATATATATATTTTATATATATATATATATATATATATATATATATATATATATATATATATATATATATATTTTATATATATATATATATATATATATATATATATATATATATATATATATATATATATATAATATATATATATATATATATATATATTATATACATTATATATATACACATACGTATATATACAGTATATACACACACACACACACACACATATATATATATATATATATATATATATATATATATATATATATATATATATATATATATATATATATATATATATATATATATATATATATATATATATATTATATATACATTATATATATACACATACGTATATATACAGTATATACACACACATATATATATATATATATATATATATATATATATATATATATATATATATATATATATATATATATATATATATATATATATATGTCAGTTCTGGAATGATTTAACTAGGTGTGTAGAAGGACTGGGTAGAAGGAATTATGTAGTTGTCATGGGTGACTTAAATGCTAGAGTGGGCGCTGGAGAGGTAGAGTTCGTCATTGGGATGTATGGCGTACCAGGTGAAAATGAGAGTGGTGAGAGATTGGTAGATATGTGTGTTGAGCAAGAAATGATGAAAAGTTCTAGCTTTTTCAAAAAGAGAGATAAAAACAAGTATACATAGGTAAGAGTGGCAAATGGAAGAGTGGTAGAAAGGGCGTTAATGGATTATGTGTTGATAATTAAAAGAATGTTTGGAAGATTGAAAGACGTTCACGTGTTTAGGGGTAAGGCTAACGGTATGTCTGATCATTTTTTGGTGGAAGGAAAATTAGTTGTAGCAAAAGAGTTGGGGAATAGAGTAGGTGGATGTAAAAGGGAGCTAGTGAGGGTTGAAGAGCTAATAAAACCGGGGGTAAAAAGTAAATATCAAGAAAGGTGGAAAATGGCATATGACGAAGTGGAAGTAAGAGAAACTGGTAATTTAGAGGAGGAGTGGAAGTTAGTAAAAGAAAATATTGTTGAGATTGTAAGTGATGTGTGTGTGGCAAGAAGTTTATTGGAGGCAGCATGAGGAAGGGCAGTGAATGGTGGAATGAAGGAGTGAAGGTAAAAGTGGAAGAGAAAAAGAGGGCTTTTGAAGAATGGCTGCAGAGTAATAGTGTAGAGAAGTACGAAAGCTATGGGTAGAAAAATGTGGAAGTAAAGTGCAAGGTAAGTGAGGCAGAAAGGGCAGCTGACCTGAGGTGGGGTCAGGGATTGGGTCATTCATATGAAGAGAATAAAAAGTTTTAGAAAGAATTGAAGAGAGTAAGGATGGCTGGTTCAAGAATTGAAGAGACAGTGAAAGATGGAAATGGGAGGTTGTTAAAAGGAGAGGAGGCAAGGAAAGTAATAGTGTAGAGAAGTACGAAAGCTATGGGTAGAAAAATGTGGAAGTAAAGTGCAAGGTAAGTGAGGCAGAAAGGGCAGCTGACCTGAGGTGGGGTCAGGGATTGGGTCATTCATATGAAGAGAATAAAAAGTTTTAGAAAGAATTGAAGAGAGTAAGGATGGCTGGTTCAAGAATTGAAGAGACAGTGAAAGATGGAAATGGGAGGTTGTTAAAAGGAGAGGAGGCAAGGAAAAGGTGGGCGGAATATTTTGAAAACTTATTGAATGTTGACGATAATAGGGAGGCAGATATAATTGCTGTTGTAGGTGTTGAGGTGCCGGTGATGAGAGATGAGAATGAGAGAGAGATTACAAACGAGAGTAGGAAAAGCATCCGGTATGGATGGTGTAAGAGCTGAGGTGTTGAAGGAAGGGTGTGTGACTGTACTTGAATGGTTGGTGAGATTGTTTAATATTTTTTTGTGTTGTTAATGGTACCAGTAGACTGGGTTTGTGTGTGTATTGTACCACTATATAAGGGTAAGGGAGATGTGCATGAGTGTTGTAATTCAATGGGTATTAGTTTGTTGAGTGTGGTGGGAAAAGTGTATGGTAGAGTACTGATTAATAGGGTTAAAGATAAAACAGAAAATGCAATCTTAGAAGTACAGGGTGGTTTTAGAATAGGTAGGAGTTGTATGAATCAGATTTTTATAGTTCGGCAGATATGCAAGAAATATGTAGCAAAAGGTAAGGAGATGTATGTTGCGTTATGGATCTGGAGAAAGCGTATGATAGAGTTGATAGGGAAGCAATGGGGAATGTGATGAGGAGTTGGTGGAAGGTTGTTGCAAGCAGTGAAAAGTTTCTACAAAGGTAGTAAAGCATGTGTTAGGATAGGAAATGAAGTGAGATATTGGTTTCCGGTGAGAGTGGGGCTGAGACGGGGATGAGTGATGTCGCCATGGCTGATTAACTTGTATGTTGATGAAGTGGTGAGAGAGGTGAATGCTCGAATGCTTTGACGAGGATTGAAACTGGTAGACGAGAATGACCATGAATGGGAGGTAAATCAGTTATTGTTTGCGGATGATACTGTACTGGTTGCAGACGCAGAAGAGAAGATTGGCCGATTAGTGACAGAATTTGGAAGGGTGTGTGAAAGAAGGAAGTCGAGAGTTAATGTGGGTAGTAGTAGGGTTATGAGATGTACGAGAAGGGAAGGTGGTGCGAGGTTGAATGTCATGTTGAATGGAGAGTTACTTGAGGAGGTGGATCAGTTTAAAAACTTGGAGTCTGTTGTTGCAGCAAATGGTGGAGATGAAGCAGATGTACGTCAGAGAGTTAATGAAGGATGCAAAGTGTTGGGGGCAGTTATGGGAGTAGCAAATAGTAAAAAAATAGAGGGTTGGGCATGAATGTAAAGAGAGTTCTGTATGAGAAAGTGATTGTACCAACTGTGACGTATGGATAAGAGTTTTGAGGAATGAAAGTGATGGAGAGACAGAAATTAAATGTGTTTGAGATGAAATGTATAAGGAGTATGGCTGGTATATCTCGAGTAGATAGGATTAAGAACGAAGTAGTGAGGGTGAGAACGGGTGTAAGAAATGAGTTAGCAGCTAGAGTGGATATGAATATGTTGAGGTGGTTTGGCCATGTTGAGAGAATGAAAAATTGCTGTCTGCTAAAGAAGGTGATGAATGCAAGAGTTGATGGGTGAAGTACAAGAGGAAGGCCAAGGTTTGGGTGGGTGGATGGAGTGTAGGAAGCTATGGGCAATAGGAGGATAGATGTGAGTGAGGAAAGAGAGCGTGCTAGAAATGGGAA
>NC_090736.1:19972957-19977957 GCF_036898095.1 Palaemon carinicauda | reverse complement strand
TGGATTCTCTTAACGACCTCGGGATCAGAGCCCCAGGCGAAATCACACAAAGACAAGAGCTTGGCTCCGGCCGGGAATCGAACCCTGGTCGGCAAGCTTGTATAGACAGTGACTAAGCCACTTGGCCACGAAGAAAGATAAAAGTCAATGACAATTCTTCTGTACTTATATCTGTCGAATTCAGGTATTTTGTACTTAGAATTGAAATCAACCCATCTTCACCATCGTAGCTAATAGGTAGTTTGTTACTTGGCATTCAATTAATGATAAATTTTGCACATTTTTACGTGTTTTTCATATTCAAATAAGCCATATATATCTTTGATACATTAATGTCTGGATTCTCTTAACGACCTCGGGATCAGAGCCCCAGGCGAAATCACACAAAGACAAGAGCTTGGCTCCGGCCGTGAATCGAACCCTGGTCGGCAAGATTGTATAGACAGTGACTAAGCCACTTGGCCACGAAGAAAGATAAAAGTCAATGACAATTCTTCTGTACTTATATCTGTCGAATTCAGGTATTTTGTACTTAGAATTGAAATCAACCCATCTTCACCATCGTAGCTAATTGGTAGTTTGTTACTTGGCATTCAATTAATGATAAATTTTGCACATTTTTACGTGTTTTTCATATTCAAATAAGCCATATATATCTTTGATACATTAATGTCTGGATTCTCTTAACGACCTCGGGATCAGAGCCCCAGGCGAAATCACACAAAGACAAGAGCTTGGCTCCGGCCGGGAATCGAACCCTGGTCAGCAAGCTTGTATAGACAGTGACTAAGCCACTTGGCCACGAAGAAAGATAAAAGTCAATGACAATTCTTCTGTACTTATATCTGTCGAATTCAGGTATTTTGTACTTAGAATTGAAATCAACCCATCTTCACCATCGTAGCTAATTGGTAGTTTGTTACTTGGCATTCAATTAATGATAAATTTTGCACATTTTTACGTGTTTTTCATATTCAAATAAGCCATATATATCTTTGATACATTAATGTCTGGATTCTCTTAACGACAGATATAAGTACAGAATATGAAAAACACGTAAAAATGTGCAAAATTTATCATTAATTGAATGCCAAGTAACAAACTACCAATTAGCTACGATGGTGAAGATGGGTTGATTTCAATTCTAAGTACAAAATACCTGAATTCGACAGATATAAGTACAGAAGAATTGTCATTGACTTTTATCTTTCTTCGTGGCCAAGTGGCTTAGTCACTGTCTATACAAGCTTGCCGACCAGGGTTCGATTCCCGGCCGGAGCCAAGCTCTTGTCTTTGTGTGATTTCGCCTGGGGCTCTGATCCCGAGGTCGTTAAGAGAATCCAGACATTAATGTATCAAAGATATATATGGCTTATTTGAATATGAAAAACACGTAAAAATGTGCAAAATTTATCATTAATTGAATGCCAAGTAACAAACTACCAATTAGCTACGATGGTGAAGATGGGTTGATTTCAATTCTAAGTACAAAATACCTGAATTCGACAGATATAAGTACAGAAGAATTGTCATTGACTTTTATCTTTCTTCGTGGCCAAGTGGCTTAGTCACTGTCTATACAAGCTTGCCGACCAGGGTTCGATTCCCGGCCGGAGCCAAGCTCTTGTCTTTGTGTGATTCCGCCTGGGGCTCTGATCCCGAGATCGTTAAGAGAATCCAGACATTAATGTATCAAAGATATATATGGCTTATTTGAATATGAAAAACACGTAAAAATGTGCAAAATTTATCATTAATTGAATGCCAAGTAACAAACTACCAATTAGCTACGATGGTGAAGATGGGTTGATTTCAATTCTAAGTACAAAATACCTGAATTCGACAGATATAAGTACAGAAGAATTGTCATTGACTTTTATCTTTCTTCGTGGCCAAGTGGCTTAGTCACTGTCTATACAAGCTTGCCGACCAGGGTTCGATTCCCGGCCGGAGCCAAGCTCTTGTCTTTGTGTGATTTCGCCTGGGGCTCTGATCCCGAGGTCGTTAAGAGAATCCAGACATTAATGTATCAAAGATATATATGGCTTATTTGAATATGAAAAACACGTAAAAATGTGCAAAATTTATCATTAATTGAATGCCAAGTAACAAACTACCAATTAGCTACGATGGTGAAGATGGGTTGATTTCAATTCTAAGTACAAAACCCCTGAATTCGACAGATATAAGTACAGAAGAATTGTCATTGACTTTTATCTTTCTTCGTGGCCAAGTGGCTTAGTCACTGTCTATACAAGCTTGCCGACCAGGGTTCGATTCCCGGCCGGAGCCAAGCTCTTGTCTTTGTGTGATTCCGCCTGGGGCTCTGATCCCGAGGTCGTTAAGAGAATCCAGACATTAATGTATCAAAGATATATATGGCTTATTTGAATATGAAAAACACGTAAAAATGTGCAAAATTTATCATTAATTGAATGCCAAGTAACAAACTACCAATTAGCTACGATGGTGAAGATGGGTTGATTTCAATTCTAAGTACAAAATACCTGAATTCGACAGATATAAGTACAGAAGAATTGTCATTGACTTTTATCTTTCTTCGTGGCCAAGTGGCTTAGTCACTGTCTATACAAGCTTGCCGACCAGGGTTCGATTCCCGGCCGGAGCCAAGCTCTTGTCTTTGTGTGATTTCGCCTGGGGCTCTGATCCCGAGGTCGTTAAGAGAATCCAGACATTAATGTATCAAAGATATATATGGCTTATTTGAATATGAAAAACACGTAAAAATGTGCAAAATTTATCATTAATTGAACGCCAAGTAACAAACTACCAATTAGCTACGATGGTGAAGATGGGTTGATTTCAATTCTAAGTACAAAATACCTGAATTCGACAGATATAAGTACAGAAGAATTGTCATTGACTTTTATCTTTCTTCGTGGCCAAGTGGCTTAGTCACTGTCTATACAAGCTTGCCGACCAGGGTTCGATTCCCGGCCGGAGCCAAGCTCTTGTCTTTGTGTGATTTCGCCTGGGGCTCTGATCCCGAGGTCGTTAAGAGAATCCAGACATTAATGTATCAAAGATATATATGGCTTATTTGAATATGAAAAACACGTAAAAATGTGCAAAATTTATCATTAATTGAATGCCAAGTAACAAACTACCAATTAGCTACGATGGTGAAGATGGGTTGATTTCAATTCTAAGTACAAAATACCTGAATTCGACAGATATAAGTACAGAAGAATTGTCATTGACTTTTATCTTTCTTCGTGGCCTAGTGGCTTAGTCACTGTCTATACAAGCTTGCCGACCAGGGTTCGATTCCCGGCCGGAGCCAAGCTCTTGTCTTTGTGTGATTTCGCCTGGGGCTCTGATCCCGAGGTCGTTAAGAGAATCCAGACATTAATGTATCAAAGATATATATGGCTTATTTGAATATGAAAAACACGTAAAAATGTGCAAAATTTATCATTAATTGAATGCCAAGTAACAAACTACCAATTAGCTACGATGGTGAAGATGGGTTGATTTCAATTCTAAGTACAAAATACCTGAATTCGACAGATATAAGTACAGAAGAATTGTCATTGACTTTTATCTTTCTTCGTGGCCAAGTGGCTTAGTCACTGTCTATACAAGCTTGCCGACCAGGGTTCGATTCCCGGCCGGAGCCAAGCTCTTGTCTTTGTGTGATTTCGCCTGGGGCTCTGATCCCGAGGTCGTTAAGAGAATCCAGACATTAATGTATCAAAGATATATATGGCTTATTTGAATATGAAAAACACGTAAAAATGTGCAAAATTTATCATTAATTGAATGCCAAGTAACAAACTACCAATTAGCTACGATGGTGAAGATGGGTTGATTTCAATTCTAAGTACAAAATACCTGAATTCGACAGATATAAGTACAGAAGAATTGTCATTGACTTTTATCTTTCTTCGTGGCCAAGTGGCTTAGTCACTGTCTATACAATCTTGCCGACCAGGGTTCGATTCACGGCCGGAGCCAAGCTCTTGTCTTTGTGTGATTCCGCCTGGGGCTCTGATCCCGAGGTCGTTAAGAGAATCCAGACATTAATGTATCAAAGATATATATGGCTTATTTGAATATGAAAAACACGTAAAAATGTGCAAAATTTATCATTAATTGAATGCCAAGTAACAAACTACCAATTAGCTACGATGGTGAAGATGGGTTGATTTCAATTCTAAGTACAAAATACCTGAATTCGACAGATATAAGTACAGAAGAATTGTCATTGACTTTTATCTTTCTTCGTGGCCAAGTGGCTTAGTCACTGTCTATACAAGCTTGCCGACCAGGGTTCGATTCCCGGCCGGAGCCAAGCTCTTGTCTTTGTGTGATTTCGCCTGGGGCTCTGATCCCGAGGTCGTTAAGAGAATCCAGACATTAATGTATCAAAGATATATATGGCTTATTTGAATATGAAAAACACGTAAAAATGTGCAAAATTTATCATTAATTGAACGCCAAGTAACAAACTACCAATTAGCTACGATGGTGAAGATGGGTTGATTTCAATTCTAAGTACAAAATACCTGAATTCGACAGATATAAGTACAGAAGAATTGTCATTGACTTTTATCTTTCTTCGTGGCCAAGTGGCTTAGTCACTGTCTATACAAGCTTGCCGACCAGGGTTCGATTCCCGGCCGGAGCCAAGCTCTTGTCTTTGTGTGATTTCGCCTGGGGCTCTGATCCCGAGGTCGTTAAGAGAATCCAGACATTAATGTATCAAAGATATATATGGCTTATTTGAATATGAAAAACACGTAAAAATGTGCAAAATTTATCATTAATTGAACGCCAAGTAACAAACTACCAATTAGCTACGATGGTGAAGATGGGTTGATTTCAATTGTAAGTACAAAATACCTGAATTCGACAGATATAAGTACAGAAGAATTGTCATTGACTTTTATCTTTCTTCGTGGCCAAGTGGCTTAGTCTCTGTCTATACAAGCTTGCCGACCAGGGTTCGATTCCCGGCCGGAGCCAAGCTCTTGTCT
>NC_090736.1:19959441-19967457 GCF_036898095.1 Palaemon carinicauda | reverse complement strand
TGTATATATATATATATATATATATGTATGTATATATATATATATATATATAGATAGATAGATAGATATGTATATATATGTGTGTATATATGTATAAATATATACATTCATGTATGTATATATATATATATATATATATCTATATATATACATATATATATACAGTATATATATATATATATATATATAAATACAGTATATATATATATATATATATAGTTATGTATATATGTATGTATATATGTATAAATATATACATTCATGTATATATATATATATATATATAGTTATGTATATATGTATGTATATATGTATAAATATATACATTCATGTATATATATATATATATATATATATATACATTATACGTATATATACATATATTCATTCCATGTCACGCTCAGGGGAGAGGGAGTAATTATATCCTAATGAGAGAGAGAAAGTTTCCCGAGAGGTACATTTTGAATACACACTCTTCCACAAATTGCTGAACCAGCTGGTTGTAGTTAGAAAAGGGGAATGAGATGGGAAGGGCTCACCTTTTGTGGGTGTGCGTGTGCGTACATATCTATCTAAATATTCAGCCGTCATTTTTGACGGCTCGGGTACGCTAGTTATATATTATACAATATGTTTGTTATGTTTATATGTTTTTCAACTCTCCACTTGCGGATTAACTATTAATGCAGTTGTTTTGCATCGTAAGATTCGGTGCAATGATGTAGCCTATATCCTGTCGCTATCATAGTTAAGAATATTTTCATATCTATGTCACAAAGAATAAAAAACAGGAAAGGCAGGTTAAAAATCATCAAGCCGAACACATGGCATGCAATCATCTGGCCTTGTTACCGAGCTTTTGGTATTTATTATTTACCAGTGGACGCGACCCGTCAGAAATGCCTGCTAAATATTTAGAGAGATATATATACGCAGACAGATTCAACCCTTGTCACCGGCTCCCCCGCCCCTCCTTTACCACAACTCCTCTCACCAGGGTATGACTACTTCCTCTACCTTCTACCTGAGGGACGGGAAGAGACCTGGTAGTTATACGTCTGGCAATGGCACTGAATGTGACTGGAATATATATATATATATATATATATAGAGCTAGACATTTTGTCTTTATTACTTGTTATTGATAAAGTATTGATTTTCCTTATAATTCTACAATCCACTGGAAAGTGAGTTTGTAATCCTTAACAACTGCGCTTCGGGCAAAAATCTAATATCTTCTCCATTCGTCGTTTAATGTCTGTCTGTGTGTCTCTCATAAAGAATCTTTTCTAATCCATTCTTTATAATTTTTCTAACCATTCAAGGACGTGACCTGACTATTCTTAATTCAACGTCAAATGGATATCCTTTGATAATGAACTCCTTTTTAATCGTCCTGAAAAAACTAAAATAAAAAAAAGACATTGAGGGGAGAAAAGCTTATAAAGACACACTGGCATATTTCAAAAATGAAATAAAAAAGATTATAAGAAAAATCGAGATACTGTATCAACGGATTTTTTTTTTCAGACTTTCTTCCTTCCATAGATTTTTTCGCCAGAATCTTTTGATCTTGAAGTGATCTCGAATACTTGTGATCTTTTCTTTATTGAGATTCATCATGATACTTCAAAAGAGCTTTTCCAAACCCCATCGTTCTATTAGCAGAAGGTATTGAAAAGTTTTCAAACTTGCCTAGAGGAGAGTAGGCTCCTTCTCTGCAATTATAACAGAAAATAAGTGAACTTTGAACTTTGAGTATGCACGTTTATTATTATTATTATTATTATTATTATTATTATTATTATTATTATTATTATTATTATTATTATTATTATTATTGTTGTTGTTGTTGTTGTTGTTGTTGTTGTTGCCATTCTTATTATTATTATTATTATTATTATTATTATTATTATTATTATTATTATTATTATTATTAATATTATTATTATTATTATAACTTCAGTCTGTTTAGTTGGTTTACTTATTTCAATGTTTGTTTGTGATCAACTTTTCACAAAAACTACTGTACCAATTTTGACTAAACTTTGTAGTAATGTTTGGTACGATGTAAGAATAAATCTGTAACATTGGGTTAAAGTACATCAAAGTAGTACTTAGATAATAATATCAATGTTAAGTAAATAATTTTGTTAATTTTTTTCTGTTTGTGAACATAATTACGCAAAAAAGAAAAGAAAAAGAAAGCACTGAATAAATTCTAAAGAAACTTGGTAAACATATGGGGGTATGACCCAAGGACAAATCCATTAGAATTTTAAAAAAGTACATCGAAGTACAAATGTACGTAGTGGAGTTAAGAGCAAGACAAGTGTGTTTGTCGTGGCGAAGGTATGCTCTCTATTGAGTACCCCTCTAGTTATTATTATTATTATTATTATTATTATTATTATTATTATTATTATTATTATTATTATTATGTTAAGTAAATAATTTTGTTAATTTTTTTCTGTTTGTGAACATAATTACGCAAAAAAGAAAAGAAAAAGAAAGCACTGAATAAATTCTAAAGAAACTTGGTAAACATATGGGGGTATGACCCAAGGACAAATCCATTAGAATTTTAAAAAAGTACATCGAAGTACAAATGTACGTAGTGGAGTTAAGAGCAAGACAAGTGTGTTTGTCGTGGCGAAGGTATGCTCTCTATTGAGTACCCCTCTAGTTATTATTATTATTATTATTATTATTATTATTATTATTATTATTATTATTATTATTAAAGACTTCTTGGCGTGGAGAACGCATACTCTCTACTGAGGGCCCCTATAGTTATTATTATTATTATTATTATTATTATTATTATTATTATTACTATTATTATTATTATTATTATTATTATTATTATTATTATTATTATTATTATTATTATTATTTAAGACTTCTTAGCGTGGAGAACGCATACTCTCTACTGAGGGCCCCTCAAGTTATTATTATTATTATTATTATTATTATTATTATTATTATTATTATTATTATTATTATTATTATTATTATTATTATTATTATTTTAAATGCGTTCATATAAATAATCTTATAAGTAAAGAGCAATGAGGATCATAAAAGTTAAATTAATAGAAATTATAACAAATAGATAGCTGGTAGCTGATTAAATCATTGTTTTGTTGAAATATATAAAGACATGCACAAAGAATTTGCTAAAAAAAAGTAAAGAATGGGAACTGCCGCTGTGTATTTTACTCTACCACTATATACTGTATATATATATATATATATATATATATACTGTGTATATATGTATATATATATATATATATATATATATTACTTCCGTTCCAATGATTTATAATAAATTTTCATATTGCGCTAACGATACAGAAATCGAGTTACTGTAGATTAAAAATAATTACCTACATATTCATATATTAGTTTTGAGCCTCATTGCCTAAGGGGACTATTAACTAAAGTATCTACACTATACAGTATAAGTAAATATCCACAACTTCATTATTCAAGATTATTATTCCCGAAAAGGCGTCCAACTCTATATATAGATATTAAAACACGTACTTACACAGATTTAACAGTTTTACCCCCTTCCCCTTTCCTGACTACAGCCCGCTGGTTCGGCAATTTGTGGGGTGAGTGTAGTTTCCGTGTGTACCTCTCGGGTAGCCTCTCTTACCATGGCAGGAAATAAATACATACACACACTTATGTATATATATATATATATATATATACTATATTATTCAAGGAGATTCTTTCTTAATAAATTTCCGTAACCTTATGCAATGTTCAAGAAATAAAAAGACCTGTTTTCAAGAGACCAAATATCTATTGAGACGATTCAAAGGGTTAAATGACTACACCTCCATCAAGTGTTCATTTGGCAGAACACTTGTTGGAAGGATTTCATGTGGATTATTTATAATTAAGCAGATAATAATTTTGCATTCTTCAAAGGATAAAATCTTCATAGAGAAGTACTCTGTAGAAACTTGAGGAATAAGGATTAGATTCAGACTGTGTTTAAGATGTAGAAAACTTCTTAGATGGATCTAATGTAAAATGTTCATGCCATGATATCTACATTTTCTATCAATTATCAAGGCAAAGAACACCTGATAAAATTTGATATATATATTTTATCAATAAATCTACACATCCTAAAGTTTTCTAATTAAAAACACACGTATAGATGAATTTAACTATAATCTAGGTGACTAAACAGACGTTAATAAGGCGGTTAAGGTATCGGCTTAGGAACTTCAGGGTCTCAGCCATTGCCACACGTAAGAGGTTTTCGATAGGAAGCCTTTTAAAACGGTTTGCAGGTCAATTTAAAGGCCAATCACAGGTAGAAGGTTAAAGGTACGGTTAGAAATTCCCTTACCATCTCTTCTCTTGCATTCATACTTTAATTAGTTGTATTTCTTTTCATTACATTTCGTTTCGTTGCCGTACAGCATGTTTTTTCAATAGATAAGGCAACACTCTTCCCATGGGTGAGTAATGGAATCGCGTAGTTCCAATATAGTGTTTTTGTTCTTATTGCACTTTGTTATTTTGATGCGCTTTCGTCACCTTTTCGGACTTGTGAACTTTAATTGTGTGTTATATATCAACAACATGCCAAGGAAGGAGTTTGGTAAGCAAAAGGATGCTTGCTCTCGTAATATCAAAACTTATGTTGAAAAAAGAGTTAAGACAAAGCTACTGGTGAAGTTTCTCATGTGTTACAGGCAAATACGTGTGCGGTAAGTTGGCAAGTATTGCCTATCATGATTATGAAGCTCACAGTGAAATCTATTACTTATTCCTTCTCACAAGTATACCAAGATAATAATGTTAGCTTCAAAGACTTTGTTTTGAAGTTAGCTGGTGATGCAGAGGAAGATAAAGAGCATTTTCAATAATAAGTGATATCGATGTTTTATTGGAAGCCAAACGAAAGAGTTCTTCATTTCTAAAAGTAAGCAATGATTGGGAAATAGTTTAATTATCCTTAAAAGATCAAAAACACTTTTATAAGTTTAATTATATTTCACCCCTTCCCCAAAATATGGCTCTACCTTCCTCCAGTTATAAGTGTTTGATATCTCTTATAAAAGAGAGGGCACTATATCGGCTTCTAAAATCGTAAAAAAAGGTTAGCAAAACTTTAAAAGCGTTTTTCTCAAATCATACATTTTCTACATTCAGATTCATTAATAGGCTGTATTACTGGGTGAATTCTAATGATAAAAAAAAAACAATTTAATCACAGTTTTTTGGTATTTCTATTGATATAATGAAAATTAAAAAAAAAAAGTAGCATTCAACGTATATAAAGAAAA
Organism: Palaemon carinicauda; assembly: GCF_036898095.1. Classification (NCBI taxonomy): domain Eukaryota; kingdom Metazoa; phylum Arthropoda; class Malacostraca; order Decapoda; family Palaemonidae; genus Palaemon; species Palaemon carinicauda. The sequence continues at coordinate 19,962,136 of NC_090736.1, read as the reverse complement.
ATTATATAGTCGTGTTATTTGATAGGGTTAAGACCTCCAGTTCGTAAATTGCTTTTGAAATTAGATGATTAATAGGAAAGGATTAGTACTTTAAAAAAAAAATGGCTCAAATATTATATTTAAAAGAAAGAAGTTCTTAAGAAACGTTGTCATTCAATCTACCTGAAAATTTTCTGTGGATCTTAGTTATAACTAGTTGTGAGATCTGTGCATGCTTCAACAGTCATTCAGAATTAGCCTCCCTCCCACATATTACAGCTCTGTGACCAATACCTTTGAAACACCAGTTTCTCTTATTTTAGTTCGCATAGATAAGATTGTTTAATGACACACATTTAAAATGTTTCTCATTATATTAGGCCGTTTTATATTATTCATTTTGAGTTACAAAGTTTTCTAAGATTTTTTTCTTTGTAATGGTACATTTCTCTTACATCGTAACTTTTCAGGTCCATCTATTCTTATTGTGCATTCTTAAGTTATCAACTTACAACTGTAACTCTTTAAAACTGTAATTTCTGGGAGTACCTCCATAAATATCTTGATACCGATTCTCTCAAGCCTGAAAAAAAGGTGCTATTTATTTTATTCTCCTTGATTTGCCCAGCTATTTATTTATGATTTCTTTATTATCATAGCTATTAGGATTCATCTATATTTCATATCCTATCCCATGTTTTACACTATGGCTCTTCTTTTTTTATTTCTCTTTATTGCAAGAATAGAGGAATGATTTATCACCGTAACAAATTTTCTATATCATTTAACGTAATGCATATCAATACGTTCATATTATCCTTGCATGTACAACAGTACAAAGAAATTTAGACATTAAACTAAAAAATCTTTGACTCCTTACGTGTGTCACACTATTATAGTAGAAATGACATTAATTTGGCATGTTTCATCCATCATCTAAGGATTTTTTTTTTTGAGTATATTGATCAGCCAGTTAAACTCTTTATGTTATAAATATTTTATCCCGACATCAAATCTCATAATGTAATGTAATGTTATGTGAATTACTTCGATTGGTCATTCAACGTAATGCAAACTTAAGAAAGTAGTCAAGTCAATACCAGAAAACATTTTCTAATCCGGGAGTACTATAACGTCCTAATGGTTCACTAACACAAATACATTTTTTTCTCATTCTTCGATTAAGTAATTGACATGAACAAAAACCCTATGGCATTAAAATTAAATTTTATCATGTCGATTTTTTTTATATATAGAAAAGTACGCTTCGGTATTTATCTATTTTTTTTTTTTTTTTTTTTTTTTTTTGTACAGGTTCGACATTTGATATGAATGGCAAACTTCATGAATAATTTTCCTTTATGTAACTACAGCTGATTCTATTGGGTTGTTTTTGGCTTTAGCTTTAGGTATTGTAGTTGAATATAAATGGATACTGCGCATTGGGTACACTGGGACTCACTATTCTATCTTGTTTCTCTTTCGTTATTTCGAAGTTTTAATCCTCTTGTTATTTTCAAGTTTTGTAGTCTATTGTTTTTAAACTTTTTTACTAGTTTGTCCTTATTTCCGTACCGCCCAAGACTAATTGCCCTTTTAGAGCCCTTGGGCTTATAGAATGCAGCTTTTCCAGCTAGGGTTGTAGCTTAGGAAATAATAATAATGATAATAATAATAATAAAAATGAAATCTCAATAACAGCTTAGTATTGAATTAATTTCGCATTAATCCATTTGGAGAATTCTTGTTCCCATTAGTACACATTATTATTACTTCGAAATACATGACATGAATTAGTCAAGACTTAAAGGAGTATTTACTCTTGTACTCGGTTTACGTAAAAAGCATACTATTTGATTCAAGAGTAGCTTATCTCTCGTTCGCAGTAAAGGAAATATTAACATGTTAGTTTTGCTAGATTATTGTTCGAGGAAAAACTGCAGAAATGTTAATCCTGTTTCATTTGAAAATTGATTAATGAAAAATACAGTCAGTCATAAGTATTATGCATCACATGGACATAGTCTTGAAAAAATCTTTCATAGTAACTGTTGCAACTCATCATCTATTATAAGGTTATATCAGAAGTAACTTGTAACTAAACCAACAGACACTCACACGCACACACACACACACACACATATATATATATATATATATATATATACATACATACATACATACATACATAGACAAATATATCATCAGGCGCTACTAATCCACCGCAGAACGAAGGCCTCAAACCTGTCCTTCCACTTGCGTCTGTTTATGATCTTTCTATGTCAGTCTTTACCTGCAAACTTTCTCAATTGGTCAATCCATCGTCTTTTTTTTCCACTGCTTCTTGTGCAATCTCTATGGACCCAATCTGTCATTCTCATTTGTCCTGCCAATATCTATTTCTTTTTCTTAGATGTTGTTCTAATCTCCTCTAGTTTATTTTGTTCTCTCATCCATGTTACGCTCTTTCTGTCTCTTATTGTTATTCTCATCATTATTCTTTCCATAGGTCTCTGAATTATAACTAGCTAATAATTTAAGGCTTTAGTGAGGCTCCTAGTTTCTGATGTATAATTTAATACTGGTAGGACCATCTGATTCCATACTTTTCTTTTTAGAAAAAGTGGCATTTCACAATTCATAATCTCATTTTGTTTACCAAATGCTCTCCATTCCATGCTTATCCATCTTTTAACTTAGGTCTCCTGTCCTAGGG
>NC_090736.1:19949441-19954441 GCF_036898095.1 Palaemon carinicauda | reverse complement strand
TTCTTTTTACAGGATGCAGGAATGGGCGTGCAATTTTTGGTAGACACAGGTGCTTGTCGTTCTCTTTTGCCAAGGAAACTCTTCAAGGCAAAAGGTAGTCTGTCTACATCTACTGACGTCCGCTTGGTAGCTGCCAACGGATCTGCGATACCCACCTATGGTTACGAGAACCTCACATTATCGTTCGGAAACCGTAAATTCAATTGGAAGTTTCTCGTTGCTGACGTCACAATGCTAATCCTCGGTGGACATTTTCTCTCTCATTTCCACCTTCTGGTCGATGTCGCCCACCGACTATTGGTCAACGCAGACTCGTACTTGTCGACACCTCTTCAACCCGCCCCCTTTAACCTCGCTCTCCACATCAGCGCACCCACGGATGTCTACGCCCACCTCCTCACGTCGTACCCGGAAGTTTTCCGTCCAGAACTTCGCCAAACGCCCACGGTTCCTGCCAAGCAAGGTATTTATCACCATATCAAGACGACGGGACCCCCAGTCTTCGCAAAATTCAGACGTCTGGCACCGGAACGATTGGCAGCCGCCAAGCAGACGTTCGCCGAAATGGAGAAAATGGGCCTTTGCCAAAAGGCCTCCAGCCCATAGTCGTCACCCTTACACATCATTCTGAAGAAAAACGCCTCCCTCCGTCCGTGCGGGGATTACAGGCGCCTGAACATGCAAACAGAACCGGATCACTACCCCCTCCCAAACATTGCCAATGTAACCTCCTACCTGCACATAGCGAAGGTTTTCTCTACGCTCGACCTCCTGAAGGGGTATTATCAGGTGCCTATGAACCCAGAAGACATGCCCAAGACCGCCATCACCACTCCGTTTGGCACATACACCTTCAATTACTCCTGTTTTGGCCTTCGTAATGCTGGGGCAACGTTTTAACGTCTCATGGATGGCATCTTAGGGGACCTCCCTTCCTGTGTATGTTATGTGGACGACATACTTGTGTTCTCCTCCTCAAAAGAGGAACACCTCCGTCACCTGCGCATCGTGCTCGACCGCCTGCAACAAAACGGCCTTGTAGTCCGGTACGACAAGTGTACCTTTGGCGCCAACGAAGTGTCGTTCTTAGGGCACCGTATCACTCCTGAAGGAGTCCATCCCCTCCCTGAGAAGGTTGCAGCCGTTCAGAATTTCCCCGCGCCCTCGACCGTCAAAGCTCTGCAGGAATTCTTGGGCATGATCAACTATTATCACCGTTTTCTGCCAGCCATTGCCGCCACTCTTGCTCCCCTCTACGCCTCCCTCAAGGGCAAGCCAAAGGACCTGAAGTGGGGTCCCCTTCAAGAAGTAGCCTTCTGCAATGCAAAGAAGGCTCTATCAACTACTGCGGCTCTCACTTTTCCTATCCCACACGCCCCTCTCCTTCTCTCCACCGATGTCAGCGACGTCGCTATTGGTGCAGTACTTGAGCAGGTGGTCAAAGGCTCGCCCCGCCCATTGGCCTTCTTCAGCAGAAAACTGTCCAAGGCAGAATTGGGTTATTCTACCTTCGCTCGAGAATTGCTGGCGGTGCACTTGGCTGTCCGTCACTTTCGCCATTTCTTAGAAGGTATGCCCTTCGTCATTCGCAGAGACCACATGCCACTGATGCACGCCTTCACTCGACAGTCTGATGCCTGGTCTTCCCATCAACGCCGACATCTCTCCGCCGTGCCTGAATACAATTGCACCCTCCAATACGTCCCTGGGAAAATGAATCCCGTTGCTGATGCCCTGTAAAGAAACACGTTGGCTGCCATTCAACTGGGATTGGATTACAACGCCCTGGCTGAAGCCCAACGACAGAATCCAGAGTATCAAGCTTGTAGGACATCCTACACGTCCCTCCGTTGGGAGGATTTTCCCCTCGAAGACTCCAACACCACCCTCCTCTGTGACGTCAGTACTGGTAGACCGCGACCTTGGATTCCTGCTCCCATGCGCCGACAGGTGTTAGATCTCATCCACGGCCTTTCACATCCCTCGTGCCGTTCTACTGCACAGCTGCTGAAGGCAAAGTTCATTTGGCACGGCATTTCTAAGGATGCTAAGGATTGGGTCCTCGCCTGTACTTCTTGCCAAACTTCCAAAGTACATCGACACACGGATTTAGGAGTGGGCACCTTTCCTCAACCTAAGCGTTGTTTCGCACACATTCACGTCGACGTTGTAGGCCCCCTACCCACATCACAAGGACATCGTTACCTGTTTACCGTCATCGACCGCTCCACGCGTTGGCCTGAAGCCATTCCCATGGAAACTGCAACGTCCGCCTCATGTACATCTGCCTTACTCTCTGGATGGATTTCAAGATTCGGTATCCCTGAGCATATTACTTCTGACAGGGGAACCACTTTCACCTCTCAATTATGGACGTCATTAACGTATCTCCTGGGCATCACCCTACATCAGACAACAGCCTACAACCCCGCTGCCAATGGAATGGTTGAATGTTTTCATTGCGCCCTCAAAGCAGCTTTGATGTCCCGCTGCAAGGATTGTAACTGGTTTATTCAGCTTCCCTTGGTCCTCCTGGGACTAAGGACCACTCCAAAAGACGCCCTCGACGTCTCAGCAGCCGAAATGGTGTATGGCGACCCGTTGGTCGTCCCTGCCGAATTTTTTCCTTCTACAACCTCCTCCCACGATCTCCAGCGCATACGTCACGTCGTGGGAAAATTTACTCCGTGCCGCCAGACTTACAAGCCCCCAGCTAAGCATCACATACCAACGGACTTGCACTCTGCAACACACGTCTTCCTTCGCAACGACACCAGCAAGCAACCACTAACGCCCCCTTACACGGGCCCTTTCCTTGTGATCCGACGCAGTCCGAAAGCATTCCTCCTAAACATTCGGAGCAAAGAAGACTGGGTCTCCATTGATCGTCTAAAACCTGCTTATCTTCTGCCAGATGACCCGCATACAGTTCGCCTCTCTAGATCAGGGCGCTCTATTTAACATGTACAGTATGTCATTTTTAGGGGGGGAGCCATGTACCAACCGTGTTTCACACAATTGTACATAATTCCTTTTGCATATATTATGTTTGTATCTTCGCTCTTCCCTCGCACTAAAACGAACATGAAAATTCAAGTCTGGTTTTTCCTCTGTGATATTGTCTGTCTTGTGAACTTGCCATGTCCTGTTGCCTTGAGGTTTTGTATATAAGGAGAGTGTTCCACCATAATATAACTCAATCGTTTCCAATCTGCCTTTGAGTTCACACCCTTACTCGGCGCCGTCACAAGGGGCTTGGGCGCTGATAATATGTATATATGGTCAGTCTCTAGGGCATTGTCCTGTTTGTAGGTCAGTGTCACTGTCCCTTGCCTCTGCCATTCATGAGCAGCCTTTAAACTTTTAAAAGGAACAGGAAAATCAAAAGAAATAGCTGCGGGTGAATACATATTCTCAGATCTTGAGCTCTGTTGGATATGAAATAATTATGTTCGGCTTATCTTAAGGTTTCTGGTACACTTTTACTTGTTTACTGATACATTTACTGAATTTGCGGTGGTTGCATTTGTTTACTGTTTAATCAACAGAGATACTGTCGTTTGAGTTTGACTTTGAATGCAGCAGATTTGGGTGGTATTATTTTAATATAGCTCTAGTTAAAAAATATATATACACTTAACAAAAACGTGATTTTAATCAGATATTCTCCGTAAAAAATATACTGTTTTCAGCTGTATTTCAGTAAATTTTACCCTACACTATTGTTATCTTTAACAGGTTGGTGAGAGTAATATCACTCCCTTACGTTGATATATTCGTTTTTAAAACGGTGAATGCCTAGCAAGATTTATTCCAGGATTTTTACCGTTTTTTACGGCAAAATAGTTTTACTAAGAATTTATAGGTCAAACTTATCTCCTAGCCTTTAGAGGGTCAAGTGATTTCATTAGCTGACTGCTTTATTTACAAGGATTTTTATGGTTACGTCTGTTTTTGCTGAATTTGCAGATATCAATGGGATCACTTTTGATTACTTTTGATATGCAAATATCACGGTTATTAACTCCGCCCACGGAGTTGGAGGGAGGTTATGTTTTGCCCTATGTTTGTGTGTTTGTTTGTGAACAGCTTCCTGGCCACAATATTAATCGTAGTATAATGAAACTTGCAGGGATTAACTGTTATACGAAAAGCTGGAAATAATTAGATTTTGGAACGTGAAAGGTCAAGGTCACGGTCAAGCAAAAGGTCAAGAAATTAGCTGGCGGGGCGGAGGTCTGCTCTCTACTGAGTGCCCCTCTAGTTTAACTTGTTTTATTATTACCTGCAGATATTTTATCGGTCTCTCTTAGTTATTGTGAATTTGATTATATTGCAGCACTATAAAAGTACTTAAATAAAAATGAAAGAAGATTCTGAAATTACAAACAAAAGTGAAAAGAAAAAAGAAAGACTTTTTTCTTCGTGAGATATTTAAAGACGAATTTAGAGGAAAGGGTATTTTATGGAGACTTTTAGTAGCAGAATAATCCAACTTGACTGTCAGCTTATTAATCTACGTAGAATATAGTGTACTCTGAAGCTCGAACTTATAGTCATCCTGGATGCAAATATAGTTATGAATAATAATCGAGACGTAATTCTAGCTCGGAGAACGGATTTGTGCCTTGTGGAAAAAAATGATGAATAAAAATAAAAAAAGATACAATAGAAACTTTCTGAAACTAGATGAACACTCAGTAGAGCGCAGACCTCTGCCACGGTAGCTTATTTCTCAACCTTTGCTCGACCTTGACCTTGACCTTGACCTCTGACTTTGAGGTGTATTAATTGGCCTGGATTTTTATGCAAACCAATATGAACCAATTTTGAAGTCTCTGTAACAACGATAACCAAACTTTGGCTAATTACGTGAATTGGATGTTTTGCTTGGCCGTGACCTCTACCTTCGACCTCGACCTTCCAAAATGTAATCATTTCAAACTTTTTACATAACATCTAATCCCTGCAAGTTTCATTACTCTATGATTAAAATTGGG
>NC_090736.1:19929441-19946941 GCF_036898095.1 Palaemon carinicauda | reverse complement strand
ATAGTACTAGTTATAAGGGAAAATATCAGAAAATGATAGATTCGTGGTATTGGGGTGATGAGGATCATTTGTAGGTAGGAGACCTGAAAAGCACAGATGGAGAGATTGCCAGATGGACAGTTTTAAAGGCAGATTGTTCTGTAAGGGAAAAGAAATAGAACAGAATGATTCAGAGAATGAAGGCTTCTAAGGTATAGCGTGATATTGATGCTAAAATAACACGAGACATAAAATGAGAAATATATGAACAAAGATTTATACAAAGAGCCGTAAGGTCATAAACATATGTTGCTGGACCAGTAATAAATCCATTGCTTGGCCGCCTCATCGGTGTTCAAGAGGTCTTGATCTATACAGGTGGGTTTCAATTCACATTTATGAATTATGTGTTGTATTGTTTGCATTGGATACCCAATCTGGCAACCACTAGCGGATAACAGTCCCCAATTTTGTGTTGGTCTGTCATACCACTCTGGTTCTTGCTCTGTTTAATATTACCCAGTCTTTTCTTGTGAGGGTTGCTCCACTTGGGAGTTCATTTGGGCTCTGTGATGGCAGCGTTTGGTGTTTAGTGGTCCCATTTACTCCACTTTTCGAGCTTATGTTGAGCTGACTGCTCAGGCTCTAAACTATGAATGGTTACAAAGTTCTATCTGGATATGAGTTCTCTTGCTGAGACACTATGGACAAAGAGGGAGAGTCTTGTATCATTTTCTTGACTATGTTTCTGTCTTAGTATGGATGTCTCTGTGGATGGGTGATGGTGCAATACCCGCTAATCTGTAGTGTGTGGGAAGTGGTGCTGGTTTCAAGGGACCGGTAATTATTCTACATGTGTTGTTAAGCTCAGGATCTATTGTGTGAGTGTGGCTTGATCTTGCCTATTGATGAGCAATATTTAGCAACAAATTAGCATAGTGTTAGGTCTGTAGTTTTGTGTTTTCGGATCTATTACCCAGTTGGCGTTATCAAGTTTCCTTATAAGATTGTTTTTCGTGGCAACTTTTATCTTGAGTTTTCATATATGTTTTGCAAAACAAGGTTTAGTCTAATGTGTCTCCCAGGTAGGTTTACAAGAAAGTCAACATGCCCAAGTCTCTAATTATTCCAGAATATATTAAATTTTCTTATTTTCTGATGGTTATTTTTGTGTAATACACACCTGCATCTTTCCAGAATTGCCATTAAGTGAGTTACATTTGCTGTACTCTGTGAGATGTTCAAGAGTTGCTAACAGTCTATTTTTGATAGTTTCAGTCGTCTGCATTTATAAATCTTCGGATGTTATCAAACTTGGCTGGTCATCTGTATAGATATTAAAAAGTAATGGAGTCAGAAGAGAGCCTTGTGGGAGACCATTTTTTTTTTTCTGCGTGTGATATCTGCTCTTCTTGCCATCCCTTTCAACAGAGAAACATCGGTTTGTGAGCGATGGTTGTATGATCTTCACAATCTTTGTGGTATGAAAAACCTTGGCCAGCTTTAGGAGGGGCATTCTGTGATTCACTATACCATATGCAGCAGCCAGATCCACAAAAACTGCGCAAGTATTTCAGGTTGGAATCCAGCCTGGTCTGGTGATAGTTGCTGTTCCACTGTAGGGCATATGCAGGCCATTATCATTAGTTCATTTAATTCGTAGAAAATGAATATGAAGGAAATGGTACGGTAGCTTTTTCTGCTCTCTAGATCTTTTCCAGTTAGGGCTCTTCTCCATATTTTTGAGATATTTAAATTAAATTTGTTTTATAGTTTTTATTAAGAGCACATATCCATGATCAGGTTCTGGCACCGAAGTGTTGGATTATTTATGTTGTGATTCAGTCAAATCCAGTTGTTTTGCCAGGTTTTAGGTACTTCCTGGCATGTGGAATACTTCCATGGTGAAGAGATTGAATTGTTCATCACTTTCCCGCTTGATGCAATTTAGGTATCCTTGTTCTCTATGGGGTAGTTTTCCATTACGTAAATTAGTTGGTTTGCCACTTTATCCAATGTCACAGAGGTCACTCTTGCTCGAGTGTTTTCTTCATTGTTCAGTTTTTTACAGTAGTCCATGGTTTCTTGCTATTATGAATCATGTCTGTATTGCATATCGGACTATCGTTCTAGTCTTCCATTTGTAACAGAAGCTCTTAGGTCTCACCTATGTTGATAGTATTTTTATTTAATGGGTCTGTATTAAATGCTTGTACATACTCCTCATATAGGTCTTTACTCAGATCTCTTACACAAGGGATGAAGGTTTTTATGCATCCTCTTGGGATATGTTTATTGGAAAACTCCCACACAAGCTTTTGGAAGTTTCCATAGTTCTTTGCTCTTGCTTCAGTGGTGGAGAATGGAGATCCTGGAATCGAACTCAGGTATGAATTCTTCATTCTCTGCCTTTCGCAAATTAGGTCAGATCTGGGGGCTGATTTTGAGTCATGAGGCCTGGTAACTGGCTTAATATCCAAACTGATTGGTCTATGCTGTGATTTTGGGTTAGGGTCGCTAACAGCTTTGTTAAAGTTAGTTTAGAGGCGTGAGGACACAAACACCTGATCAGGGTTATATGCTCTTCACCATGTAGCACTCATAAAGGATGGTTCATCTCTTGCATTGTGTATGAATGCCCCATTGATGTCCAGAACCCATTCCTCAACGGCCTCACCATCATCATTATTTTGGGTATAGCCCCCTATGGTGTTATGACAATAGTAATTATAGCCTTATTTCTTGATTTGAAAGAATTTGTGCAACCTAAATGGTGTTGAAGGGGTCATATATACTGGCAAAATGATAGTGTGTGTCATTTGTACTTGAAGTATTTCCATCCTTTGAGTTGAAAGATCTTTGTTGTTCAAGATCATGATATATATCTCACATAAATAGCACTTCCGTGAACAAGGCAAGCATGGGAGACCACCAGGTGCATGCCTGGGATTTTACGTGGTGCTAAGTTCTTACGTGTCTCCTGGAGATACAGTATATCAACTCTGACGCTGGATAGGATTTCTGTTTTTGTTAGTGTTGCCGTGGAGCCTTGGCTCCTCTGCTTGGTCGGAATCTCCCTGGCTTGAGTGCTTACCACATTGCCATATTTTCCAGACATGTCGGTTTGAGGGCCGCTAGCTCTAGGTGTGAGTAGACTAAGAGTCTCTCCCTCCTTTATTAGAATAGAGCGTTCTCCTTGCCGCCTTAAACTGGTCGGCTAAATCATTCAGCATTGAAGCTTGCATATTTGGGGCCGAAGATTTATTCTTTTACCACCCCTCTTTTTTATTACTGTACGTGATATAGAAATTGGTATCCCCTATACAGGGGATTAACAAGGTTGAGGGTTCTTTGCAAGCACACGCAGGAAGGCTCTTTACTGGGATTTTGGTGCTAGGGTGTCCACTTTCTGGAAGGAAGACGAAAAACTATGAAAATACAGAAGTAGGAAGATTATGTCTATTTCATGTACTTGTTAATATTTATAGTTGGGGTGATGAAAATTTTTCCAGAGTTTATAGAAGAACCAGGACATGTGTTACTGGCTATAGGAAGGGACATGTGCAAGAACATGATAGAACTTCCACATACATACATACATACTGTACATACATACATACATACATACATACATACATACATACATACATATAGCTTAAGCAACTAAAGGAAAATGTTAGTAAGACATAAACACTAACTCAAGTAGTTTTTCACTTGCCTATGTGGCTTTATTCATATCTTTAGCTGATCACGTGTCTGCAGTCTTGGATTTTTGCAAGTACATACATACTTACATAATTCAAACCATGCTGGCGCCTCGTGTTTACATTAAACATGCAATTCAGTGCCACTTTAATCTATACAACTCATAAATAACGTTAATGTACACAGAACAAAGAAATTTATACTTACGTATAAAAAGGTAGTCTAGCTCCATCTTTAAACCAGAGAACAAGGTTAGGAGTATCGCCCAGGTGACTTCATGCCACCATGCAGGGTAAGCGCGTGATCATACCTTCCACTCCTGGAACTGAGCTTTATGGCCTGGGAAAATAAAGGCAAGAGATAATCCTTATTTTTTGTGTGTGATTTTCACAAAGTAAAGGACAATTTGTAGGTGAATGATAAGTGAATATAACAGTTGAATTATAGGACAGTTTTTCGCAGTGTGAGTACACTGTTAAAAATATGCATTGAAAAAACGGTAAATGTCTGGCAACATTTATTCCCAGATTTTTACCGTTTTAAAAACAGATATATTGGTGTAGGGGAGTTATATTATGGTCACCAACCCGTAAAATATGATAACAAAGTATGGTAAAATTGCGGTCGCCTTTATTTTATGGACATACGACTGGGATCAGCATATTTTTAGGGAAAATTTCCGATTAAAATTACGGCTTTTTTTTAACAGTATAGGTAACAATACCTAAAATAATATATGAGCCATTTCAATTTGCTTCTGAATAACAAATAACTCGAATAACACTAGCTAATAATATATATTGGTATGTGCATAGGCAGTAGCCTTTGCACAGAACTATTCATAAGTAAAATTATGTTAGCTTTATTTTTAACAAATCATAACTCGACTTTGTACGAAATTACAAATGTGATAGTTTCTACTTTCTTCTAAATTGGTGACCAATTATTCACAAAATCTGACCATCCAAAACATGTAGCTGGATTTGAAAAATAACCTTTAATACTAAGTGAAGCAAAATAAACTATGACCTATATCACTATCCAGAAAACAATATTCCAAAATAAACCATAATTCCATTTAAAGTTCCAACAGAAATAAGTAATCAAATCTCAGGAATATTATTTTCTACCAAGATTATTTTCACTGTGGTATTAGCCTCCAACTATCCAATTCTTAATAAATGTTCTCCATCAATAGTACTTCCTAGGACAGTCCTTCACATAAGCTAAATAATGGAATATTTAAACTGTTATGTAAAATAATATCTAACTTATTTAAGTTAGTATAAATCAGGAACGATATAATGTCAGCCAAAATGTCAATGTGAAATTATACGTCTATGTTATATGATCAATAAATTGCCTTTTAGATCAATGATTTATGTTCCAGTTTATTTGCTTCTCAAAATTCAATAATTTGAAATGAAATGCAATTTATTGAAGTTATCATAAGTTTAACGTATATACATTTATAAACACACACACACACACACACACACACATATATATATATATATATATATATAAAATGTGTGTGAAAAACACCATTTTCTTGTTAGACTTAGAAATGAAATCTAATTACAAGATATTCACATAGCTTCTAAACTTACAATAGATCAAGTAAACTATTCTAATCCACATTAGATGAACACGGAAAATTTCATTTGTTATTACTCGAGCTCTTGCATACCAAAGGCAGTAGATATTTGAATGTGAATATGAACACACACACACACACACACACACATATATATATATATATATATGTGTGTGTGTATATATATATATATATATATATATTTAAACCGAGTTAACGAAAAGAGAAGTATCTTAAAACTGAAATACACACAAAGAAAAAAAAAGGAAAAAAAAAAACTAAATTGCCCTAGGAAACCAACCTTTCTTGACCAGATCAGAAACTGAGTGGCTATCTGAATGAGAGCACTCGGAAGGAAAATTCTAAATTTAACGGCTGAAGCGATGTGTCTCTTAAGACAATTTTATAATTTTTTTGTGTATATCCCTTTTAAGATATTTTTCTTTTAGTTAACTTCATTTTATTTCGTTTTTTACTTTTTTTTCTGTGAAAATGACTTTAATTTTATATTGTTTTGTAATTTATAATTAACTAAATTTTTACTGATTTTTTTTTTACATGTAATTCTTAGCCCGAAACGTCGGCATCAATTAATATGAGAGATGTTGTCCAGACACTTCGTTCTTTTAAATATTATTATTATTATTATTATTATTATTATTATTATTATTATTATTATTATTATTATTATTTTTATTATTATTATTATTATATATATATATATAAATTATATATATATATATATATATATATATATAAAATATATATATATATACATATATTTAATGTAAAGAGTTTTTACCTTATACTCCTTTTCCTCTTGAAAATAAGCTCCCAGTGTAATATACATATATATATATATATATATATATACATACATATACATATATTTAATGTAAAGAGTTTTTACCTTATACTCCTTTTCCTCTTGAAGATAAGCTCCCAGTGTGATAAAGGATTATAGAATTCAGAATATGTATATGTGTGTGTTTGCATGAATTAATTAACTTTTCGAGATATATCTATACGTTATTATATGTTCGAATACTTGCCATATATTTTTTTTTTTCAGTTTACCAACGCGTTAAAAGTAAAATGCTATTTTGACAGCACAAATATACATCTATAACACAGCATCTTATCTAAACAAATACCTAACCTTGTATAATCTTTTATTTTATATTTGTCTCTTTATTTCTACATTTGCTGTAACTTATCAATAATCTAAGTCCTTTGCAAAGCATCAACATTAATCAAGGCACAAATAAAAGAAATTATGATGCGGTAACGTCCCTGATTGGTGAATGCCAGACTGGGGTTAGAATCCCGTCCAAGTTCGTTAATTCCTTTGGTCGCTGCAGCCATACCATCCTTGTGAACCAAAGATTGGTGGTTTGGGGGAGCCTATAGGTCTTTCTGCTAGGTCATCAGCAGCCATTGCCTGGTCCTCCTTGGTCCTAGCTTGGGCGGAGGGGCTTGGACGTTGATTATATGTATATACTGCATGGTCATTTTTCTAGGGCATTATCCTGCTTGATAGGGCAGTATCACTGTCTCTTGCCCCAGCCATTCATGAGCGGCCTTTAAACCTTTAAACAACTAGAATATCTAATTTTATTGCTATTTGCTCAGCGTATTCATTCACGTATTCATAAAATCAATAATAATGATAATAAATAAGAAAGACTTTTCATGGGAAATAATCAGACGGTTCTCCATGGCTGGAAAGAACAGCTTTCTCGTGAGCGAATGTAATGTTATAATATTAAGCAGAATTTCTGCTCCGCCATTTACTTCTTAAGCACGTTTATTATTCCCCCAGTCTTGTGACAGTTTCTCTTTTAGATAGTTGCATTAAACAGATGGCTCTCTCTCTCTCTCTCTCTCTCTCTCTCTCTCTCTCTCTCTCTCAGCGAATGCATTTATCAGGGGATGATAACAATAATAGAAATATTAATAATCCTGGAGTGATGATATCTTGCTGGAAACTACCATGTTCTGACAAGTGAAATATAAAATAGATGTGCATTGGGATGAATAAATACTTCAAATACAGGCATAAGGGTGTGTTTATGATAATGATGATAATAATAATGATAATAATAATGATAAAAATATTGATAATAATAATAATAATAATAATAATAATAATAATAATAATAATAATAATAATAATAATAATAACTATTATTATTATTATTAATATAATAATAATAATAATAATAATTATTATTATTATTATTATTATTATTATTATTATTATTATTATATTAATAACAATAATAATAACAATAATAATAACAATAATAAGTTTTAAATCGAAAAAAGGACCCAACGTTTCGAATTGCAATATTGTCAAAGGATTAGAAGAGTAATACAGTTTTCACATGGGAAAATAAATCCATGTTAGTCAAGCAATTGGTGATCAAATAATGGTTTTTAACTTTTCTAGATCGTTCAATGTGGTGTAGAAGATTACCAGGATTATTGAGTTAAAAAGAGCAACAAATTCTCGGTACGGGTGCTGGCTTGCTAATAATCAAATGCATTTTGTTTAGTTTTTGTCCTATCTTTTTTTTTCTTTATGTTCTTATACATTCAACTCCATAGTGACATAGGGTGATGTCATTTGGATAGTTCCGCGGAAGTGTATATTTGACAACAACAACAACAACAACAACAACAACAACAATAATAATAATAATAATAATAATAATAATAATAATAATAATAATAATAATAATAATAATAATAATAATAACTTGTCATTTCCTAAACCGCTAACAACAATAATCCTGGGATTCGATGAGAAATATCTTGAAAATATTGTAATTTGAGACAATGGTCGTCTGTTCCTCTTGAAACTCGCGTGGAGAGAGTCACGGATCTCTGGCCTATTTCTACCCCTCCCCCCTCCTAACGGCACGTTTCTGTGTCTCCTTGCGTGAAAGAGATTTCAATGGATTTTTTTTATCCGTGCTCAAGTGTGTTTGCTGTGTCTGGTTCGCGTGCCACGGCGTGCGAAATGAGGAAAAAACTGTTTTTAAGGTCGTCGGTGGATTGGTTTGTATGCGTGTTGCTTATGCTCGGTGAAGGTTTGTCGATGAAATTTGCTGCTAATTACTTTTATTACTTTGTGACGGGCCAAGAGAGGGTTGTGAACTCAAAGGCAGGATACAATCAACTGTGTTGTTTATTAAGGAACACTCACCTTTATATACAAAACCTCAAGGCAACAGGACATAACCTGTTCGAGAGACAGACAATGTTACAGAGCAAAACCAGAG
This sequence comes from Palaemon carinicauda, assembly GCF_036898095.1. Classification (NCBI taxonomy): domain Eukaryota; kingdom Metazoa; phylum Arthropoda; class Malacostraca; order Decapoda; family Palaemonidae; genus Palaemon; species Palaemon carinicauda. The sequence goes on along the minus strand of NC_090736.1, from coordinate 19,938,373 downwards.
ACGTGATCATTCAGGTTCTTTTTAGTGCGAAGGATGAGCGCAGATACAAGCATAATATATACAAAATAATTATGTACAATTGTGTGACATACAGTTGGTACATGGCTCCCCCCTTAAAAATGACAAACTGTACATGTTAAATAGGGCGCCCTGATCCAGAGAGGTGAACTGTAGGCGGGTCATCTGGCAGAAGATAAGCAGGTTTTAGACGATCAATGGAGACCCAGTCTTCTTTGCCCCGAATGTTTAATAGGAATGCTTTCGGACTGCATTGGATCACAAGGAAAGGGCCCGTGTAAGGGTGCGTTAGTGGTGGCTTGCTAGTGTCGTTGAGCAGGAAGACGTGCGTTGCAGAGTGCGAGTCCGTTAGTATGTGATGCTTCGCTGGGGGCTTGTAAGTCTGGCGGCACGGAATAAATTTTCCCACGACGTGACGTATGCGCTGGAGATCGTCGGAGGAGGTTGTAGAAGGAAAAAATTCGGCAGAGACGACCAACGGGTCGCCGTGCACCATTTCAGCTGCCGAGACGTCGAGGGCGTCTTTAGGAGTGGTCCTTAGTCCCAGGAGGACCCAGGGAAGCTGAGTAAACCAGTTGCAATCCTTGCAGAGGGACATCAAAGCTGCTTTGAGGGTGCGATGAAAACGTTCAACCATTCCATTGGCAGCGGGGTTGTAGGCCGTTGTCTGATGTAGGGTGATGCCCAGGAGATTCGCTAATGACGTCCACAATTGAGAGGTGAAAGTGGTTCCCCTGTCAGAAGTAATATGCTCAGGGATACCGAATCTTGAAATCCATCCAGAGAGTAAGGCAGGTGTACATGAGGCAGACGTTGCAGTTTCCATGGGAATGTCTTCAGGCCAACGAGAGGAGCGGTCGATGACGGTAAACAGGTAACGATGTCCTTGTGATGTGGGTAGGGGGCCGACAACGTCGACGTGAATGTGTGCGAAACGACGCTTAGGTTAAGGAAAGGTGCCCACTCCTGAATCCATGTGTCGATGTACTTTGGAAGTTTGGCAAGAAGTACAGGCGCGGACCCAATCCTCAGCATCCTTAGAAATGCCTTGCCAAATGAACTTTGCCTTCAGCAGCTGTGCAGTAGAACGGCACAGGGGATGTGAAAGGCCGTGAATGAAATCAAACACCTGTCGGCGCATGGGAGCAGGAATCCAAGGTCGCGGTCTACCAGTACTGACATCACAGAGGAGGGTGGTGTTGGAGTCTTCGAGGGGAAAGTCTTCAGAACGGAGGGACGTGCAGGATGTCCTACACGCTTGATACTCTGGATCCTGTCGTTGGGCTTCAGACAGGGCGTTGTAATCCAATCCCAGTTGAACGGCAGCCAACATGTTTCTTGACAGGGCATTGGCAACGGGATTCTTTTTCCCAGGGATGTATTGGAGGGTGCAATTGTATTCCGCCACAGCGGAGAGATGTCGGCGTTGGCAGGCGGACCAAGCGTCAGACTGTCGAGGAAAGGCGTGCACCAGAGGCATGTGGTCTGTGCGAATGACGAAGGGCGTACCTTCTAAGAAATGGCGAAAGTGACGGACAGCCAAGTGCACCACCAGCAATTCTCGAGCGAAGGTAGAATAACCTGATTCTGCCTTGAACAGTTTTCTGCTGAAGAAGGCCAATGGGCGGGGCGAGCCTTTGACCACCTGCTCAAGTACTGCACAAATAGCGACGTCGCTGGTATCGGTGGAGAGCAGGAGAGGGGCGTGTGGGATAGGAAAAGTGAGAGCCGCAGCAGTTAATAGGGCCTTCTTTGCAGTGCAGAAGGCTGCTTCTTGAAGGGGACCCCACTTCAGGTCCTTTGGCTTGCCCTTGAGGGAGGCGTAGAGGAGAGCAAGAGTGGCGGCAATGGCTGGCGGAAAACGGTGATAATAGTTGATCATGCCCAAGAATTCCTGCAGAGCTTTGACGGTCGAGGGGGCAGGGAAGTTCTGATTGGCTGCTACCTTCTCAGGGAGGGGATGGACTCCTTCAGGAGTGATATGGTGCCCTAAGAACGACACTTCGTTGGCGCCAAAGGTACACTTGTCGTACCGGACTACAAGGCCGTTTTGTTGCAGGCGGTCGAGCACGATGCGCAGGTGACGGAGGTGTTCCTCTTTTGAGGAGGAGAACACAAGTATGTCATCCACATAACATACACAAAAAGGGAGGTCCCCTAAGATGCCATCCATGAGACTTTGAAACGTTGCCCCGGCATTACGAAGGCCAAAACAGGAGTAATTGAAGGTGTATGTACCAAACGGAGTTGTGATGGCGGTCTTGGGGATGTCTTCTAGGTTCATAGGCACCTGATAATACCCCTTCAGGAGGTCGAGCGTAGAGAAAACCTTCGCTTTGTGCAGGTAGGAGGTCACGTCGGCAATGTTTGGGAGGGGGTAGTGTTCCGGTTCTGTTTGCATGTTCAGGCGCCTGTAATCCCCGCACGGACGCAGCGAGCCGTCTTTCTTCAGAAAGATGTGTAAGTGTGACGACCATGGGCTGGAGGCTTTTTGGCAAAGGCCCATTTCCACCATTTCGGCGAACGTCTGTTTGGTGGCTGCCAATCGTTCCATTGCCAGACGTCTGAATTTTGCGAAGACTGGGGGTCCCGTCGTCTTGATATGGTGATAAATACCGTGCTTAGCAGGAACCGTGAGCGTTTGGAGAAGTTCTGGACGGAAAACTTCCGGGTACGACGTGAGGAGGTGGGTGTAGGCATCCGTGGGTGCGCTGATGTGGAGAGCGAGGTTAGAGGGGGCGGGTTGAAGAGGTGTTGACAAGTACGAGTCTGCATTGACCAAGCTTCGGTGGAAAACATCGACCAGAAGGTGGAAATGAGAGAGGAAATCCACACCGAGGATTGGCATTGTGACGTCAGCAACGAGAAACTTCCAATTGAATTTACCATTTCTGAACGATAATGTGAGGTGCTCATAACAGTAGGTGGGTATCGCAGATCCGTTGGCAGCTAACAAGCGGACGTCGGCAGATGTAGACAGACTACGTCGTGCCTTGAAGAGTTTCCTTGGCAAAAGAGAACGATAAGCACCCAAAAATTGCACGCCCGTTCCTGTAAAAAGAAAAGATTAGAAATATGGGAGGCCACCGCCACGAGTGATGGCCTACTTACACGTTTTTTGGCCACTGACAATCTTTGGCACATTTCTTCGCGGTTGCCCCGAATCTGAAGTGGTAGTAGCAAAACTGCGGCGGATGGGAGGTAGTAAGCGGCTGTAGAAGTCATTCGTTGGGGCGCGAGCGATTGGTGGGTGGTGGGCGGCTTTGTCGCCGCTTCGGCACATCACGGGGTAGGCGTGTATGTCCTACAGCATTCATGTCAGCTTCGGTTGACATTGAATAGGCATCCTCGTCGTCAGGGGTGGAGGCGTTGATGGAGGTCTTGAAGTGGCTGTCCATAAGGGTGTCGGCTTTGGTCATCAAGTCCTTTATGGGTGAACTATCGACATCGGGTATGGCCGCGCGTGCAGGTTCGGGTAAACAGCGTATCCAAAGGGCACGAAATAGGTTCACCTCACTAGAGGAGCGCCGTCTGTGGCAGGTTGAAGGCGAGCGATACTGGTCATTTCCCTGAGGGCAAGCAAAGCCCTTTGGTCCCCCAATGGTTGTTGTGAGAGCTGAAACAGCTTTGCTATATGGGCGGCTGGCGACGGCGAGTACTGCTGCGGAAGGTATGTTTTGAGGGCGTTATACGCTATTGGGGTGTCTCCTTGTTCACAAAACCAATCGGATATTTCTGGGAAGGTGTCCTCAGGTATCGCCGCGAGAACATAATCCGCTTTTGTGGTTAAGTGAGTCACGCCCCTGATACGAAACTGGACTTCTGCGCGCTGAAAACAAGCAAACGCCTCTCCGCTGGCAAACAATGAAAGTTTGAATGGAGCGGCTGCAGCACCAACTGCCGTAGAGTCCACCATAGTACCAACGATGAAGGGGCGAGGGGGTGGGGGTGCAAAGCGGTGGGAGTGAGTCGACTTCCAGGGTCACCAATGTGACGGGCCGAGAGAGGGTTGTGAACTCAAAGGCAGGATGCAATCAACTGAGTTGTTTATTAAGGAACACTCTCCTTTATATACAAAACCTCAAGCAACAGGACATAACGTGTTTGAGAGACAGACAATGTTACAGAGCAAAACCGGAGACATGATCATTCAGGTTCTTTTTAGTGCGAGGGAAGAGCGCAGATACAAGCATAATATATACAAAATAATTATGTACAATTATGTGACACACGGTTGGTACAACTTAAATAAAATGCGGGTTATATATCCCCGATATAAGAGTATTATTAGCATTACTAAGATAGATTAATTCACCAGTAATTTTTTAGTATTTCTAAGAGAGATAAGTTCACCTGACTTTGTTTAGTATTACTAAGAGAGATTAGTTCACCAGGATTTTTTTTAGTATTACTAAGAGAGATTAATTTACCCTAGTTTTTTTTTTTTAGTATTACCAAGAGAGATGAGTTCACCAGAGTATTTTGCAATATTACTAAGAGAGATTAGTTCACCAGACATTTAACGGGGCTCCACAAGGAACTAAAAGAGTTATAAGACCTAGGCCTACATGACTGAAGACTATGAAGCGTGAAGTAGGAGATGATGAGTGGAGAAGTATTGATTTAAAATCTCAATATGGAGAAGACTGGCGAATTCTAACGGAGACTCTTTGCGTCCATAAGCGTAGGAGGTATTGATGATGATGACTATTCCTGAAAAGATGTTCCCGATCTGCAGTGTACTTTGCTATAAAAAAGTTTTATCCTGGTACTATGAATACTTTTTGTTACGAACTCCCTCTAGAAGGAAGCCATAACGGGTTCTTTTATCTTATTCACAAATCCAGTGACAAAAACTCAAATCAGTAGGATCGAGGAAAACCAGAAAGACACAAGGGCAAAAATTTCACAATATTTATTACAACAATAAAGGTAGTAACACTGATGGCTCACAAAAAGTAATAAATTGATTAAGTACAATATGCCATCGATTAACTCAATGAGTCACCTAATGCTAAAACTAAACCCTACTCATAGTGAGGAAATCAAATCTTTATTGTTAAGGTATCCAAAGGCCTTTACCAACCACGCTAACCTATTACTAAACAGAAAGGAAAGAAGTGGAAGAACATACAAAAAGAAACAATAATCCTACCTATATCACAATCTAAACCTTAATATTAAAGTACATAATCTTACAACACTCTCATATTAAACCTTCATCAGCTTTGACAATAGTTAAATGCACAAATATATTGGTCCTATGACACAGACCGGTACTGATATAGACGAGTCCATCTGCTGCTCAAAAATATGGTCACAAGTCGTCACTCTCATCAGTAGAACAGCCCTTCACAACCATTGGTGGATATGCACTTTCAGTCTATGGTTCGACAAAATACAGGGGATGTTCCTCTTACCTGAGAGAAGCCTCCCTACTTGTTCCAACAAGACCACTCTGGTGCTGATACAGTAGATATATCCATCAAAGATGAAAAAGGCTCTCGAGCCCTACTCTACACCAAACTGCCAATGTCCAGGTTAAGCAGTAGATCACTTGAACCACAGTTGCAAGTCTTGTTCTCACACGTAGCTTCACAGGTAAATTGCCTTCCACATTAAGAAGCAGCTCAATGACAAATTGTATATATAATCCACAATAGGCAGATCAGCAGCTCCAGAGTCTTCAACGGCCTTGAACTCGATTCCCGAGAATACTTTAGGAGAGTCACAAGTCACCTCTCCTTACAACACTCCCAGTCACCACAAATAAAAATAAATTAGTTAAAAATTTGCCAAGGAAGTAAAAATACTGAGGAAGGCCGCACTTCAAAATGCACTCAATAGATGGCGCCACAAAACTTAAGCTTTTTCAACCAAAGCAAATTAAACATTACATTTAAACCAAAGCAAATTAAACACTACATTTAACCAAAATATATGTACTAATGTAAAACCAACAGCAAAATACTTAATTTAGCTTTACAAAATTGTAAAACAAAATAAAAATGAAAGCCATCAGTGCAAAAAGGCAAAACAACAAGATTTTACTTTAAAATTACGTTACTGCCTGACACTTTTCTAACTTGTTTATTGGACTTAAAATGAAATTGAATAAGTGGGACGTGACTTCAGGGAACCGGAAAAGTCATGTAATGCCAGATTGAATATGTTTTTACCAGAATCCCATTGAAAAAACCTGTACTATAATTGTCTAATTCAGCCTACTCTCTCCACACGACTTGAACAGCGCCTTTGCCACGAAGGAATTATAAGTCTACTCAAAGCTTTCCTCTTCATGCTCTTGATTGTTCTTTTTCAAATGTTGCATTTCTATTGCATAACTCTCCTCATCATTGATCTGGTCCTTCTAAGGAGCTTATGAAGACAATATCTCCAGATCCTAAACCACTTAGGTCGTTACAGTGCTGAGACATTACTTGTTTGAATCTCATTAGAGAGAGAGAGAGAGAGAGAGAGAGAGAGAGAGAGAGAGAGAGAGAGAGAGAGAGAGAGAGATATTACGTCATTCCTATCGTTTGCTTTGAGTGATTAATCGATGCATCATTAATGAGTTGACATTTAGTCTTCGGATATCTTATAAAGTTAAAGGTATTCCTTACCGGGGATTAAATCTCATAATGATGAGTTTAGGAAAGAAATTTGAAGCAACTATTGTCCTGTTCCTTTGTAGAACAGTTACAAAAAGAATGGACACTCGGTTGAGCGCATACCTTCGCCACCGCTAAGTCGGATAACAATGGCTGCTTAATGACAAAACCCGCACTTTCTGCAAGTTCATTGACCCAATTGACATTTGATCCCAATCTTTAACAACGGTAATAACATCGATATATCATATATATATATCAAGATAGGCAATTGATTTATGCACATTTTGACAGTAGTTTCATGCAAATGAGATGAAAATTGGCCACGATTTGGCAAAAAGGCAAAAATATGTTTTTATCTCATCGTCACCTCGGCCTTGACAAAATCAAATCAAACTGTCCTTGCATCTTGACTAATCGTCCCACCAAATTTCAGGTGATTCAGTCTGATATGTTTTGAGCTATGCGAATCACAAACACACAGACAGACATACAAACAAATGAATAGATACAAGCCTAGCAAAACATAACCTTCGCAATGAAGCTGGCTAAAGTAATTAAAGAAAATGACTTACGGATATAGCATGCATGCCCACACACGCACACATACACACGTGCATATATGCAGTATATATATATATATATATATATATATATATATATATATATATATATATATATATATATATATATATATATATATATATATATATATATATATATATATATACACACACATAATGTGTTTGTGTGTGTACGTGTGTGTGCAAAAACTAAACGGAAAATAGAAATATAGAGGGAAACCTGAGTAGGTTCGTATTATCCCCAAGAGTGGTGAGATCCAGAATTCACTTTATACAGTAGTTTCATTCACTATTTTGTTTTTCATCTGAGCATTATGTTTTCTGTGAATTTTACGCATATATATATATATATATATATATATATATATATATATATATATATATATATATATATATATATATATATATATATATATATATAAATATAAATATAAATATATATATATATATATATATATATATATATATATATATATATATATATATATATATATATATATATATATATATATATATATATATATATATACATACATACATACATACATACATACATACATAGTATACTTAGATATCAAATAAGATATATGAATTACGGAAACAGATATTCAATCTTATTCGAGTTTCAAGTTCGGCGTCAATGACCTTCGATGTTATGATGCCAGAAAGTTTCAAATCAATCAATCAATCGAGTTTCAAGTAATCATTAGAAACAAATAATACTTTTGTACATCATTTATTCTTCACACTAAGAATCCATGGATCAGCATTGATTTCGTACAGTATGTCTGAGTTTTAATTAAAAGCAATTAAAATAAAAATTGTATAAGTGTTCTTCAGATATTGCTAAGTTTTGAATCTTATAGTTTATTCTATTTTCTGACTTCCGAGGCTAGTTTTCATCTCAAGCATACGTAAATCAATTAATAAATCTGTAATCAATGCATAATAATTAATGGTGACGTTATAATCTTATCTTGGTACTGTGAGGTGTGTGTGTGTGTGTTTTTTTACAATGGGAAAAAGAATTGCAGTTGCAATTTCTGACACATATATACACACATACACACAAATCATACAGTAAGTTGTACTTGACACTGCTAAAGTTATATCGGATGGTCTGAAGGAAATGCGTTTTATTAAATATGAATGATGAAACTAAGAATTTCTGCATTTAATGTTATTTTCACCGACAACTTTCATACAATTCTAAATAAAGATTCTTAAAATTGGTGATGATATATCACTTGACGGTTTAACAATTATGCAAAAGATAGACAAGTAAATGTTGACAGCTGTAAACCTTTCACATTGGGTCCAATCAGGTATAATAATTTCGTATTCATGAAAAATTAAGTAAATTTAGATTGGATATGCATAATGCAATCTCAAGCTGACTCGAGACCAATTCACTGAGCGCAAAAGGGCTAACAAGACTCAGGAGACTATTGGTTTTAAGACGAATGATGCAATTATTATTATTACTACTACTACTACTACTACTACTACTACTACTACTACTACTACTACTAGCTAAGCTACAACCATAGTTGGAAAAGTAGCATGCTATAACCCCTAGTGCTCCAACAGGGAAAAATAACCCAGTGACGAAAGAAAATAATGAAATAAATAAATGACAAGAGAAGAAATTAAAAGTTAAAATAAAACACTTTAGGAACTGTAACAACATTAAAATATATCTTTTATATATAAACTATA
>NC_090736.1:19921941-19924441 GCF_036898095.1 Palaemon carinicauda | reverse complement strand
TTCCATTTGCAACTTAGCCAAGACCCTCGACCCCCATCACATCCTCTATCCCTTGATTATTCCTTCCAATTTTAGCATTGAGGTCACCAATCACAATTTTCATATATCTCGCTGAGATCTCATTTATTACCCTCTGCAGTTCTTCACAGTATTAATTTTCCTTTCTTCAGGGGAATCATTTTTTAGTTCATAGCACACTATAATGCTCATATTGCACATCTTTGATTAAGACTTTGCAAGTAACAGCTCTCCACTCAGTTAATACCTTTTCTGCTCCTGGCGTCATTATCATTCTTACCCCTTATTTTCCAACTCCATTAGTTTTTCCAGAATATATATATATATATATATATATATATATATATATATATATATATATATATATATATATATATATATATATATATATATATCACATTGGTCTAAGATTTCCTCACCAGTCCTATTACAGAGTGTTTCAAGATATCAAAACTATATTTTATAGATTCATTCTCCATACATACATATATGATTGTATGTGTATCTATCTACTTACCTGTCTATATACTGTATATATATATATATATATATATATATATATATATATATATATATATATATGTTTTATATATTTATGAATATTTATATACATATATATGTGCGTGTATGTGCCCATATGTTTGTAAACTATATAAATAATTGAAAGTACATTTGATTTCAATGGGAAATGTTTTACTCAAAAGTTTGCTATGGCTTTGGAAGATCCCGTATATCCACCATTAATTAATCTATACATGGATATTTTTGGAAACAGAATGATAAGTTACATTATACATACTATTGTAAAATGGTTTCTTCATGTTGATGACATACTGTAATGTGTGTATAATGTTAGATAATATTTTAATTTTTCATTGTAGATATATATTGCATCTGAGTAGTATGTGTTCGTTTGAGTTATAAGCATGGATATATATATATATATATATATATATATATATATATATATATATATATATATATATATATATATATATATATATATATATATTGAGAGAGAGAGAGAGAGAGAGAGAGAGAGAGAGAGAGAGAGAGAGAGAGAGAGAGAGAGAGAGAGAGAGAGAGAGAGAGTATCCAATACAGGTACCCTTCCTTTTTGTCTTCTGTACTCATTCATTCCAATTTAATCAATTTAATAATCCTTATCAATAGTAAACGTCTGATAAACTCTGGTATACGCGTCCTTTTCTTTTAATACCATTACACACAAATACACTCAAACACAAACACGCACATTATTTATATATATTCATATATATATATATATATATATATATATATATATATATATATATATATATATATATATATATATATATATATATAAACATATCATTATTATTATTATTATTGGACCAAAGTTACAATATCCATCAATATTTCACATAACGGTGAATTGAAACGAAATACCACAGCAAATAAAAAACTATTGTATGAAGTTATTTTAACAAACGTTTCCACCCAGTAATCGTGCAAAAGATGGAATTAAAAGAATGCGAAACTGAGAAGGTAACTTTAGCAAACTTAAACTTTGGAGAGCTCTCATTAAATCTTCCCCTGTTTAAAAAAATTCCCTTGAGGGAAAGTTTTACTTGCAAATATTAATTTTTATTTCATTTAAAGGAACCTGCGAGTTCTGAAGCAATGTTCTGTTTGGACTCCTTAGGAAACCTGTACACTGGGTTTGTGATTTATGAAAATGAAATGTTTATTTAGTCAGTATATATATCGTATCTTTTTATTATTTTATTTTTTTCTTAAGTCATCTATAAAATTATGAAGCATTATGTAATGGTAATTTTTTCAAATGGAGTATATAAGGATTTGTTTACATGATTTTAAATATGTTTATATAATTAAATATTGTTATATGATGAAGCTGATTAGAATCGTAGCTTGAAAAAAATCGGTTTTTATTAAAGGTATTAAGAATAGTAAGCAATGTGATATTAAGTTTAGTGCCTTTTCGTGTAGAATCTTCGATGAATGAAGGATGTTAATGCAGTTAGTGTTTTATGATGTTTTTTTTTTATTGTTGTTTTAACAATGGAATTAGATGAATGTTTTATATCAAACCTGTTTATAGAATTCGAGAAAATACTTTTTATCAATAATAGTCTTGTTTCTTCTGAGGGAAACTTAGAATTGGTGGGAGACTACAAAGAAATATATATACATATATATATATATATATATATATATATATATATATATATATATATATATATAAATATATATATATATATACATACATACATATATATATAAATATATATATATATATATATATATATATATATATATATATATATATATATATGTATATATATAAATATATATATATATATATATATATATATATATATATATATATATATATGTATATATATATATATATATATATATATATATATATATATATATATATATATATATATATATATATATATATATATATATA
>NC_090736.1:19916941-19919441 GCF_036898095.1 Palaemon carinicauda | reverse complement strand
TTAGCTGTATATGGTTTTATACGATGCTTGTTAGTTGTGTATAGTTCCATAAAAATATTGTTTGCTGCATATGGGTCCATACAAAGCCTTTTTTTGCTGTATGTGGTTCTATACAAAGCCTGTTTGCTCTATATGGTTCCATACAAAGCCTATTTGCTGTATATGATTCTATACAAATCATGTTTGCTGTACATGGTTCCATACAAAGCCTGTTTGCTGTATATGGTTCCATACAAAGCCTATTTGCTGTATATGGTTCTATAAAAAGCCTGTTTGCTGTATATGGTTCCATGTAAAGCCTTTTTGCTGTATATGGTTCTATAAAAAAAACTTTTTGCTGTATATGGTTCCATACAAAGCCTTTTTGCTGTATATGGTTCCATACAAAGCCTATTTTCTGTATATGGTTCTATAAAAAGCCTGTTTACTGTATATGGTTCCATACAAAGCCTTTTTTTGTCTGTGGTGCCATCCAAAGCCTTTTTCCTGTATATGGTTCTATAAAAAGCCTTTTTGCTGTATATGGTTCTATAAAAAGCCTTTGATGTATATGGTTCCATACAAAGCCTCTTTGCTGTATATGGTTCCATATAAAGCCTATTTGCTGTATATGGTTCTATAAAAAGCCTATTTGCTGTTTATGGTTCCATACAAAGCCTTTTTGTGTATATGGTTCCATCCAAAGCCTTTTTGCTGTATATGGTTCTATAAAAAGCCTTTCTGCTGTATATGGATCTATAAAAACCCTTTTTGCTGTATATGGTTCCATACAAAGCTTGTTTACTGTATATGGTTCCATACAAAGCCTATTTGCTGTATATGGTTCTATAAAAAGCCTGTTTACTGTATATGGTTCCATACAAAGCCTTTTTGTGCATATGGTTCTATCCAAAGCCTTTTTGCTATATATGGTTCTATAAAAAGCCTTTTTTTCTGTATATGGTTCTATAAAAAGCCTGTTTACTGTATATGGTTCCATACAAAGCCTTTTTGTGTATATGGTTCCATCCAATGCCTTTTTGCTGTATACGGTTCTATAAAAAGCCTTTTAGCTGTAGATGGTTCCATACAAAGCATGTTTGCTGTATATGGTTCCAAAGCCTGTTTGCCCTATAGGGTTCTATACAAAGCTTGGTTGTCGTTTATGGTCCCACACAAAACCTTTTTTACATATATGGTTCTTTAAAAAGCCTTTTTGTTGTGTATGGTTCCATACAAAGCCAGTTTGCTCTATATGGTTCCATACAAAGCCTTTTTGCTGTATATGGTCACACACAAAACCCTTTTTTCTGTATATGGTTCTATACAAAGCTAGTTTGCCGTATATGGTTCCATACAAAATCTTTTTGCTGTATATGGTTCTATAGAAAGCCTGTTTGCCGTTTATGGTTCCATACAAAGTGTGTTTGCTGTATATGGGTCCATATAAAGCCTATTTGCTGTATATGGTTCCATACAAAGCCTGTTTGCTGTATATGGTTATATGCCAAGCCTGTTTGCTGAATATTGGTCCATACAAAGTCTCTTTGCTGAATATGGGTCCATACACAGTCTATTTGCTATGTATGGTTCTTTACAAAACCTGTTTGCTGTATATGGTTCCATACAAAGTCTATTTGCTGTGTATGGTTTCATTAAAAGTCTTTTTGCCGTATGTGGTTCCATACAAATCTTGTTTGCTGTATACGATTTTCTGTCAAGCCGGTTTGCTGTATATGGATCCATACAAAGTTGGTTTTCTGTTTATGGTTCCATACAAAGCCTGTTTGCTGTATATGTTTCAATACAAAGTCAGTTTGCTGTTTATGGTTCCATACACAGCCTGTTTGCTGTTTATGGTGCCATACAAAGCCTGTTTGCCATATATGGTTTCATACAAAGCCTGCTTGCTGTATATAATTCCATACAAAGGCTGTTTGCTGTATATGGTACCATATAAAGTCTGTTTACCGTATATTGTTCCATACAAAGACTGTTTACTGTATATTGTATCACACAAAGTATGTTTGCCATATATGGTTCCATACAAAGCCTATTTGCTGTATATGGTTCCATACAAAGTTGGTTTACTGTATATGGTTCCATACAAATCGTTTTTGCTGTATATGGTTCCATCCAACGCTTTTTTGCTCTATATGGCTCAATAAAAACCTCTTTGCTGTATATGGTTCCATACAAAGTCGGTTTGCTGTTTATGGTGCCATACAAAGCATGCTTGTTGTATATAATTCCATACAAAGCTTGTTTGCTGTATATGGTACCATACAAAATCTGTTTGCCGTATATTGTTCCATTCAAAGGCTGTTTACTGTATATTGTACCATACAAAGTCTGTTTGCTTTATACAAATCTTGTTGGCTGAATGTGGTTCCACAAACAAAGATTGGGTCTTTCTCAAACATAAATTTAAAATTAAGTGTCGACGATGGCATACTTCTGATTACGGATTCCATCTTAACTTTTAGAATTTAGGCTGATCCGTAAATTTCTTATCCGGTAT
>NC_090736.1:19899441-19909441 GCF_036898095.1 Palaemon carinicauda | reverse complement strand
GATGGTGCACTCGGGCGCACTGTTCTATGTTATATCTTATTTCCCTTTTTCTTGTTTTGTTAAAGTTTTTATAGTTTATAAAGGGATTTTTATTTTAATATTGTTGCTCTTCTCAAAATATTTAATTTTTCCTTGTTTGCTTTCCTCACTGAGCTATTTTCCCTGTTTGAGCCTGTGGGCTTATAGCATCCTACTTTTCCAACTAGGGTTGTAGCTTAGCAAGAAATAATAATACTAATAATATATATATATATTGTGATGGCTGGTTTTGACCACCACTCAAAACACTACACTTATCAAATAGTATTCACCATCATACAGTATTAAGTCCACTAAAGGTGGAATAGTAACCAAATATCAATACGAGTGCAAAGTCAACTCAAGGGGACGAAGAAAATACCACAAAAATTTCCTTAATTTTAATACATAATAACAAGACAGAAATAACACCTGAACCACAATAATACAATAATAAATTATACACACTCAATCTTAACTCCCTGTAAAAGAAAACAATTACACGATTACAGAAAGGTCATCAACACATACATACTAAATGGAGAGAGGGTCCAGAAAGGAGAAGGCCAACGAAAAGTGAGAACATCCTAACAAATACAAACTAAATATCCCTATCAAGTTGACGATGGCTGGTGTGATTCAAAGGCTTTCACAAGCTCCACTAATGACGTCAGCTGTCTATCAACGGTCGTGATCACGATACTTTAACAGGTATAAATATTATTACCTTGGGACAGAGAGGTCCCCTTGGCTTTTACTGAACCAAGGGCAGTGCACAAAATGTTAAGATGAACTGGATCCTCGCTGCAGAGAATGGATATCCAAAGAAAGCTAAATAGCTTCACACTGTAGCTCTGCAATGGCGAGGAGTAAATATAATCCAGTAGCAAATGTCGTGCCCTTCAATGTTGGAGGCTCAGAAACACACTAAGGAACCATCCTCAAAAAAAGCCCCTCCAAAACTCCGTTCACGCAGGAGCGCAGCCACGTAACCCACACCACTTGAAAATATAAAACAGCCGTTAGTCCATTATAAACACTAACATAACCACCAGTGAAAAGACAAACTATCAAAAAAAAGTAAACAATAAGTCTACAATATATTAAACCTTATACATCTATAAAAACTTAAATAATTTAGAAAAATAAAGCAATAATATTACACCTCACCCAACCAAAAAAAAAAAAAAATTTCCAATCTTTTTTTTCTAAAGTGATTTAAATTACAACATACAGGTTATCACATTATGAAATATTAAACCAACACTCAAAAATATTAAATATTAAACCAACACTCAAAAATAATTATTAAACAAATTGCAAAAACATGACAAACAAAAGGAAAGAGGGGGGCAAGTACCAAGGTGTGCAGCTCACAAGGATAGCAATATATAACCGATACTAAAAAAAAATCTTAAACCTAAATTAATCACAAGTAAACTTTCCAAAACCAGAAAACCAAAACATCACCATCTGATAAATAGGTACCCAACCTAAAAATTTCACATCACTCATATCGTTAATAAACTTAATTAAGAGTCATTGCACTAACAACCGGATTCTGTATATATAGTCCAAAAGCTATAACCTTTTCCACACACAATACACTGTTCCTTTTCAGGGATACACCTCACTCACTATCAATAAATGTTGATCACAAAAACCACTGTCTATTTCAGTGTTATATATCACACTTATCACCATAGTGTCCAATACATACACACACACCGAACGACACAGAGAAGACCACCACAAGACTCCCCTGTGCAAACAAACAAACAAAATCGATGAAGCGTAATTATTAGCCTCAAAATACAGAATACCAGATTAGTGCCTATCTCTTTTCTTAGCTTATTATAAACCTTATCGTACCTGAAACCTCTAAACCTTAGTAGATTAACCTTAACTCAGTCTAGGGTACCACTCATACACCAGCCTGTAGCGCCTAAAAAACGGCTGTTGTGCTACAGACCCGTGAGCCCATGACCCATCTAATTAATCAATCATTGGAAAGTACCAGTGATCACCCTCACCTTTTAACCTTAAAGATCCCATATAATATACCCAGAACATTATAGCCTTCTGTAAACAAACCATGATTAATAAATCTTAAATATACATTTACTTCTACTCACTACGTGCCCACTTCAACAGCACACACACCATAATTAGAACGATACAGATACTACCTTTAATAACTGCATAGCCCTCTGTCAATCAACTAATATTCAACGCTGCGAGAGAGAAAATCGGCAACAATATTATCTTTTCCTGTGATGTGGGAAAATTCTAAATTCCACTCTTGCAGCATGAGACTCCACCTCATCAATCGTTGATTTTTATTTTTGTATCTGCTGATGAAGGTCAGGGGATTATGGTCTGTCAAGACCTTAATAGGTGTATCTGAGGAGGAGAGATAAACCTGAAAATGGTTAATAGCAAATACTAAAGCAAGAGTCTCTTTCTCCACAGTGGAATACCTACGTTGGGCGGAGGACAATTTTTTTGAAAAGAATGCGACAGGATGAGAAACTCCCTGCTCGTCATTCTGCAACAACACCGCTCCTACACCAACGTCACTTGCATCCGTGGCAAGAGAAAAAGGAAGGTCAAAATCAGGAGCTCTCAAGACAGGGAAATTAATTAAAACTCTTTTTAAATTATCAAAAGCCCTTTGCGTTTCATTCGTCCAGACAAATGCTACATTCTTTCTCAAGAGATTTGTTAACGGATCGGCTATATCCGAAAAATTCCTAACAAACCTTCGGTAGTACCCACTCAAACCAAGGAATCTTCGGACATCCCTCCTACATTTAGGGACTACCATATTTTCAATACTTTCGATATTGGCCTGCTTAGGAGCAACTTTACCATTACCAACCTCATGACCCAAATATACCACCTTCGCCTTTGCGAAATCGCTTTTCTTTAAATTAATTACCAAATTTGCCTTTTTCAACACCTCAAATAGTGCCCTAATACGTTTTAAATGGGTTTCCCAATCATCGCTATAAATAACAATATCATCAATATACACAACACATCCTTCTAAACCATGGACTAAAGTATTCATTAACCTCTGAAAGGTAGCAGCCGCGTTCTTCATACCAAACGGCATAACTTTACATTGAAACAATCCCTGTGGTGTTACAAAAGCAGACAGGGCCCTTGCCCGCTTGTGATGGCTGGTTTTGACCACCACTCAAAACACTACACTTATCAAATAGTATTCACCATCATACAGTACTAAGTCCACTAAAGGTGGAATAGTAACGAAATATCAATACGAGTGCAAAGTCAACTCAAGGGGACGAAAATACCACAAAAATTTCCTTAATTTTAATACATAATAACAAGACAGAAATAACACCTGAACCACAATAATACAATAATAAATTATACACACTCAATCTTAACTCCCTGTAAAAGAAAACAATTACACGATTACAGAAAGGTCATCAACACATGCATACTAAATGGAGAGAGGGTCCAGAAAGGAGAAGGCCAACGAAAAGTGAGAACATCCTAACAAATACAAACTAAATATCCCTATCAAATTGACGATGGCTGGTGTGATTCAAAGGCTTTCACAAGCTCCACTAATGACGTCAGCTGTCTATCAACGGACGTGATCACGATACTTTAACAGGTATAAATATTATTACCTTGGGACAGAGAGGTCCCCTTGGCTTTTACTGAACCAAGGGCAGTGCACAAAATGTTAAGATGAACTGGATCCTCGCTGCAGAGAATGGATATCCAAAGAAAGCTAAATAGCTTCACACTGTAGCTCTGCAATGGCGAGGAGTAAATATAATCCAGTAGCAAATGTCGTGCCCTTCAATGTTGGAGGCTCAGAAACACACTAAGGAACCATCCTCAAAAAAAGCCCCTCCAAAACTCCGTTCACGCAGGAGCGCAGCCACGTAACCCACACCACTTGAAAATATAAAACAGCCGTTAGTCTATTATAAACACTAACATAACCACCAGTGAAAAGACAAACTATCAAAAAAAAGTAAACAATAAGTCTACAATATATTAAACCTTATACATCTATAAAAACTTAAATAATTTAGAAAAATAAAGCAATAATATTACACCTCCTCACCCAACCAAAAAAAAAAATTTCCAATTTTTTTTTTTTCTAAAGTGATTTAAATTACAACATACAGGTTATCACATTATGAAATATTAAACCAACACTCAAAAATATTAAATATTAAACCAACACTCAAAAATAATTATTAAACAAATTGCAAAAACATGACAAACAAAAGGAAAGAGGGGGGCAAGTACCAAGGTTTGCAGCTCACAAGGATAGCAATATATAACCGATACTAAAAAAAATCTTAAAACTAAATTAATCACAAGTAAACTTTCCAAAACCAGAAAACCAAAACATCACCATCTGATAAATAGGTACCCAACCTAAAAATTTCACATCACTCATATCGTTAATAAACTTAATTAAGAGTCATTGCACTAACAACCGGATTCTGTATATATAGTCCAAAAGCTATAACCTTTTCCACACACAATACACTGTTCCTTTTCAGGGATACACCTCACTCACTATCAATAAATGTTGATCACAAAAACCACTGTCTATTTCAGTGTTATATATCACACTTATCACCATAGTGTCCAATACATACACACACACCGAACGACACAGAGAAGACCACCACAAGACTCCCCTGTGCAAACAAACAAACAAAATCGATGAAGCGTAATTATTAGCCTCAAAATACAGAATACCAGATTAGTGCCTATCTCTTTTCTTAGCTTATTATAAACCTTATCGTACCTGAAACCTCTAAACCTTAGTAGATTAACCTTAACTCAGTCTAGGGTACCACTCATACACCAGCCTGTAGCGCCTAAAAAACGGCTGTTGTGCTACAGACCCGTGAGCCCATGACCCATCTAATTAATCAATCATTGGAAAGTACCAGTGATCACCCTCACCTTTTAACCTTAAAGATCCCATATAATATACCCAAAACATTATAGCCTTCTGTAAACAAACCATGATTAATAAATCTTAAATATACATTTACTTCTACTCACTACGTGCCCACTTCAACAGCACACACACCATAATTAGAACGATACAGATACTACCTTTAATAACTGCATAGCCCTCTGTCAATCAACTAATATTCAACGCTGCGAGAGAGAAAATCGGCAACAATATTATCTTTTCCTGGGATGTGGGAAAATTCTAAATTCCACTCTTCAGCATGAGACTCCACCTCATCAATCGTTGATTTTTATTTTTGTATCTGCTGATGAAGGTCAGGGGATTATGGTCTGTCAAGACCTTAATAGGTGTATCTGAGGAGGAGAGATAAACCTGAAAATGGTTAATAGCAAATACTAAAGCAAGAGTCTCTTTCTCCACAGTGGAATACCTACGTTGGGCGGAGGACAATTTTTTTGAAAAGAATGCGACAGGATGAGAAACTCCCTGCTCGTCATTCTGCAACAACACCGCTCCTACACCAACGTCACTTGCATCCGTGGCAAGAGAAAAAGGAAGGTCAAAATCAGGAGACACCTCAAAGAAGGAAACCTTTTCAACTGTGTCATGTAAATATGTTGAAAGCTTATATGGAACGGGAAAAAGTCATTCCTGTGGCAACTATTGGGAACACAGTAGATTCTGAGAACAATAACCATTTTTCTTTTTCTTTTTCTATTATCCGACCGCCATTCACACCCATTAAAACAATTATCATCAATACCCTCCCCCTCTGAAAAAGAAAAATGGTTATTGTTCTCAGAATCTACCGTGTTCCCAATAGTTGCCACAGGAATGACTTTTCCCGTTCCATATAAGCTTTCAACATATTTACATGACACAGTTGAAAAGGTTTCCTTCTTTGAGGTGTCTCCACTAAATAGTTAACTTCACTTACTTTTTTCAAAATTTTCCAAGGACCTGAAAAAGAAGCTTTCAATGGATTCCCTGGGAAGGGTAACAAAACCAATACTTTATCGCCTACCGCAAAGTCGCGTGCCTTGGACCTTCTATCAAAGAAAAACTTCATTCTTTTTTGGCTACATAATAAGTTTTCACCCGCAAATTTCCAAGCCTTGGTTAATTTATCGCCTAGATTAGACACATAATCCAATAAATTAACCTCAGGGACGTCTCCCTCCCAAGACTCACGAACCACATCAAGAGGACCTCGAACACAATGGCCAAACACAAGGCTGAAAGGCGAAAAACCTAAAGACTGACTTGGGACAGAACGAAAAGCGAACAACAAATAAGGTAATTCCTTATCCCATTCAGAACCATTAATCAAACAATATTTCTTTACCATGGATTTCAGGGTCTGATGAAATCTCTCCAGAGCTCCCTGGCTTTCCGGATGATATGGAGAAGAGGTCACATGTTTTATATTTAACTCTGCCATTTTATCTTTTAAATACCTGCTAACAAAATTAGAACCACAATCCGATTGAATAATCTTAGGCATCCCAAACCTGGTAAAAAAGTCAATTAGTACATCTACAATTTTAACACTTTTTATTGTACGTAGTGGTATTGCCTCGGGATATCGAGACATCCTATCCATGATTGTCAAAATATATTCATTACCACTACGCGTCTTCGGTAATGGTCCAACCACATCAATAATGACTTCCTTAAAAGGTTCGGAAACTACAGGAATAGGACATAGAGGCGATTTTGGAATCCGCTGATTGGGTTTACCGACCCTCTGGCACACATCACAACTATTGACAAACTTCTTTACATCTGCCTTCAACTTCGGCCAATAATAATTCCCTAACAATTTGCAAGAAGTTTTATGAATTCCAAAATGGCCGGCCAGACCACTTTCGTGCGCCAATGACATTAACTCCTTCCTGTAACCAAAAGGAACCATTATCTGTTTCAAAATTTCATAATCAACATTATCCACCCCAATAGGCCTACTCAACCTATATAAAATATTATTAAATATCTTAAATTTGGGACCAGTCATATCAGACACCTCACTTGACTCGATAGAGAGTTCCCGAAACTCCTTTTTCTGGGCTTTGATTAGCTCTTCAGTAGTCCAATTTAACTTGTCCGTTAACATTCCAAGATCTACAGCTAGGCTATCACTACGATCTAAACTACTTAAATCTACATCAATTGTTGACTCTGCAGCGTCAACAATTCTAGCACTAGAACGAGTAACTGCTGCTACTTCACTATTTGGGTTTATCAATATCGGACAATTATTATTCTTCATAGCCACATCATTCCCTAACACAACATCAACCTCCTTAACCGGGAATTTATCAACTATGGCCAATTTCAAATTCCCTGCAAAGGAAGGGCAGATTAAATTAAAATTTTCAATAGCATATGACTTTACAGAATCAGGAAAACCAGCCAATAACACAAATTCCCCACTTTTGGGTACAAAATTACAAGGTAATGCCTCCCTTAGAATCAAAGACTGAGCTGCCCCGGTATCACGCAAAATACGCACTCGTCTTTTCTCGGAAGAATTGGCGAAGGAGACACTACCGAAAGACAAATATCTGTCAAAACAACCAGGTAGTCACTGATCAGCGGATGTTGTTGGGGTAGGTTCTCTCTCTCTCTCTTCCACACCCATCACTGGCCTAACATTAGCATTTTGAGATTTTCTAAACGCATAACACATACTCTTTACGTGCCCCTTCTTATTGCAAAAGAAGCACGTCAATGTTTTCAATTTCTCTGGATTATATATATTTGGCCTATTGCCTCTGTTAGGAGAAAAATTATTATTAGCGTTACCCTGATTATTATTACTTCCCTGATTATTTCTACTAAACACCTTAGCATTATTATTAGGATTAGCATTATTATTCCTACCCGTCTTAACCCAACCAGAATTCACCTTTGTCGTTACTCCCCCTAACTCACTCTTATGAGACAAGCAATATTCGTCACTAGCGATGGCTACCTCCTGAACAGTCTCGAGTTTCAACTCTTCGAGGTGGACCTTCAGTTTATCTGGGACACACCTTTTAAACTCCTCCACCAACATTAACTCCTTCAATTTCTCAAAATCTCCCACCTCCTTGGACTTGAACCAATCGCTAGCATACTGTTCCTTCGCCCTGGCAAATTCAACATAAGTTTGTTCCCTACATTTTTCTAAGTTCCGGAAGCGTTGCCTATAAGCTTCAGGGACTAACTCATAGGCCTTCAAGACAATAGCCTTCACACTCACATAATCTGCTGATAGATCCTCCTCCAGCGTTACATATACCCTCTGAGCTCTTCCAACCAATTTACTTTGTATAAGAGTGGTCCAATACTCTTGGGGCCACTCCAACCTTGCAGCAATCCTCTCAAACGATACAAAAAACTCTGCTACATTATTTTCTTCGAATTTAGGTACAAATTTGAGAGCCTGCGATAAATTAATAGCAGGAGTTACTAACCTATTTAGGGAATGGGCGGGGGAAAA
This sequence comes from Palaemon carinicauda, assembly GCF_036898095.1. Taxonomy (NCBI): domain Eukaryota; kingdom Metazoa; phylum Arthropoda; class Malacostraca; order Decapoda; family Palaemonidae; genus Palaemon; species Palaemon carinicauda. The sequence continues at coordinate 19,900,952 of NC_090736.1, read as the reverse complement.
AGAAACTGGGTTTCTCATCGCAATCTCATGCTGCCTCTCCTTTTCTCTTTCCCCTGCCTTAAACTTTTCCATTTCAAATTCCATTTGTCTCAGGGCAATTTGCCTATCCAAAATTTCTACTGACACTACATTATCAGGTTTCACCTCTTGTTCCCCACTTGTCTTTACAGTCTTAACATAATCATAAATTTGCAATAGCAATACACCCTTTCTAATGGACACATCATATTCCAATTCAAAATGCTCTGCAACAATTTCCAAGTCTTCCCTATTTAACTCTGCCAACCTCTCTTGCCACCCCTCTCCTCTAAGGAGTTCGAATACGTTAACAGCCATGATCACTTATTCACACAAAACACTAAATTTACATAAAACAACACCGAGGAGGTGAAAATACACTGCCTGAAAAAAAAAATTACCCCAAGAATGAACTTTGCACAAACAGGTGAATACTCAGGAACGAACAATCCTGCCACGGTCGCCACTCGTGATGGCTGGTTTTGACCACCACTCAAAACACTACACTTATCAAATAGTATTCACCATCATACAGTATTAAGTCCACTAAAGGTGGAATAGTAACCAAATATCAATACGAGTGCAAAGTCAACTCAAGGGGACGAAGAAAATACCACAAAAATTTCCTTAATTTTAATACATAATAACAAGACAGAAATAACACCTGAACCACAATAATACAATAATAAATTATACACACTCAATCTTAACTCCCTGTAAAAGAAAACAATTACACGATTACAGAAAGGTCATCAACACATACATACTAAATGGAGAGAGGGTCCAGAAAGGAGAAGGCCAACGAAAAGTGAGAACATCCTAACAAATACAAACTAAATATCCCTATCAAATTGACGATGGCTGGTGTGATTCAAAGGCTTTCACAAGCTCCACTAATGACGTCAGCTGTCTATCAACGGTCGTGATCACGATACTTTAACAGGTATAAATATTATTACCTTGGGACAGAGAGGTCCCCTTGGCTTTTACTGAACCAAGGGCAGTGCACAAAATGTTAAGATGAACTGGATCCTCGCTGCAGAGAATGGATATCCAAAGAAAGCTAAATAGCTTCACACTGTAGCTCTACAATGGCGAGGAGTAAATATAATCCAGTAGCAAATGTCGTGCCCTTCAATGTTGGAGGCTCAGAAACACACTAAGGAACCATCCTCAAAAAAAGCCCCTCCAAAACTCCGTTCACGCAGGAGCGCAGCCACGTAACCCACACCACTTGAAAATATAAAACAGCCGTTAGTCCATTATAAACACTAACATAACCACCAGTGAAAAGACAAACTATCAAAAAAAAAGTAAACAATAAGTCTACAATATATTAAACCTTATACATCTATAAAAACTTAAATAATTTAGAAAAATAAAGCAATAATATTACAATATATATATATATATATATATATATATATATATATATATATATATATATATATATATATATATATATATATATATATATATAAACCGTAAATGAA
>NC_090736.1:19889441-19891941 GCF_036898095.1 Palaemon carinicauda | reverse complement strand
TTACCGATGTACATGTTTTAGTGTGGGAAAACTAAAAATGACGTAGAGAAAAAAATATATATTTCGTATCTCAGCTCCATGATTTTTCAATATTTTGTCATGTCTATCACGTGGTGATTATTTAACGATTGTGTTATTTAATTTTTTTTTTCGGGGTGTGTGGGGGGGGGGGGGGGAATCCTAAAGTTGAAAAATTCCGCCAATGTTTTAATGTTGAACTGTCTGACAAGTCTTTTTATTGTTTGTATATGATATATATATTTTAATGTAGTGATTTCTTAAAGTGTTTTATTTTAATTGTATATTATTTCTCATAAAGTTTATTTATATTCTTATTGCTTTTCTTCACTGGGCTGTTTTTCCCCTGTTGGAGCCCTTGGGCTTATATCATTCGGCTTTTCCTTCTAGGGTTGTAGCTTAGCTAGTAATAATAATAATAATGTTAATAATGATAATGATAATAATAATAATGATGATGATGATGACGATGATAATAATAATTGAATTCTATCAATACGTCGATTTATCATCATTTTAACTATGTTGAATTAGATTCACCCAAACTATCCACTTCATGAAGCGTATTAAATTCATTCAGTATACTTCAGCCATATCAGTCCAGAAGTGACTATTGCAAATATATAAATCACATTGATTTCACGTAATAACATTCACATGCATTATTCCAGAAGCAGCCGTTGCTCAACACGAGTTACATTAAATTCACGTCAAGTGATCCAATTGTATCATTCCTGAATTATTGTTTCTTAGTGATATTAAATCATTTAATAATGTATGTATGTATGTATCTATCTATCTATATATATATATATATATATATATATATATATATATATATATATATATATATATATATATATATATATATATATATATATATATATATATATATATATATATATATATATATATATGTGTGTGTGTGTGTAATGACATAAGATCGGCGGGAAATGTATGCTAACACTACGAATTTCTCCATTTATTACCTCCGGCAACGAAGTTGGAAGGAAGTTATGTTTCACTTTCATGGATTAACTGTTATGTAAAAAGCTGTAAATGAATAAGTTTTTGAAGGTCAAGGTCAAAGGTTAAGGTCACGGTCAAGCAAAATGTCCATTTCACTTAATCAGCCATAAGTTTGTACATCGTTGTTACTGAGACTTCAAACTTTGTTCATATTGGAGGGTATAGAAATTAATGCCAATTAATACATGTTAAGGTCGAAGGTCAAAGTCGAGCAAAAGGCAGTGATATAAGCTGCCGAGGCCGAAGTCTGCGCTCTACTGAGCACCCTTCAAGTTACTTTTTCTAATTCTTGAATAGGCCTATTTATGCATTAGGAATTACCCTATCACGTTTTGTAACTCGCAAGTCAGTGAAATATTTTTCGAGCAACCAGATGTAATTTACTCAGCGGGAGTTTATTCACGGTCGAATGTAAAAGTTTTTTTTTGATACATACCTATATTTATTTCTTATTGATATTGCATGGATTATTAAATGTACAGCGTCATGAAATAAAATATTATTACATGCTGCGCTGCCATTGAAGCTTTGCTTATTTAATGTTTAGTTATATAACATTGGTTAAAACATGAATGAAAAAAGTAAATCTGACAAATGTGGGTGCGGATTTTTTCATGGTATTATATAAATTGTTTACAATACCAATCGTGATGTTTAGCGCTCTTTGGTTGTCAATTATGTAAATCATGGAGATTCATGAGAAGCGTCGTGGTACCCTATTGGAAATGGTCCTGCTTGGGAATCTGTTGGACGGGAGCTCGAGACCCCCTCAAGGTCGATAGCATCTTGTAGTATCTGCACCTCACCATCCTTTTGAGCTAGGGATGGTGGTGTTGGGGAAGCCTGTAGGTCTACTTACTGAGTCATCAGCAGTCATTGCCTGACCCTCCCTGGTCCTAGCTTGATGGAGATGGATCTGGGATGCTCATCAAATGTATATATGGTAAATCTCTAAGATATTGTGCTGTCCCTTGCCTCTGCCATTGACGAATGACCTTTAGACCTTTGAACAAGAATTGGGAATTGAATGTCGAATGAGATCCTCAAATTCTGTTTTCGTTGGCAGAAATTAAAAACGCTCGGTAATAATTAAATTATTTTTGCGTATCTACTTTGTGCGTATATATATATATATATATATATATATATATATATATATATATATATATATATATATATATATATATATATATATATATATATATATATATATATATATATATATATGTATATATATAGATTACTTCACTAAACTTTCAGCTAGTCTCCACAAGGCACGAGAATAGTTAAAAGACCCAGGCCTACATGCCTGAAGACTAAGAAGCGTGAAGTAGATGATGAATGGAGAAGTATTGATTTAAAACCTCGAGATAGAGACGACTGGCGAAATCCAACCGAGGCCCCTTGCTTCAGTAGGCGTAGGGGGAGATGATGATATATATGGTCATTATCA
>NC_090736.1:19864441-19879441 GCF_036898095.1 Palaemon carinicauda | reverse complement strand
GTACGGGCATGTGAACACGAATCTTCTCAGATTTTGTACTGCCTTCTGCGAACTGCTCTACTCAGATTCTGTACTGCCATGTGAACACTGGCCTACTCGGATTTTGTACTGCCTTCTGCAAACCTGTCTACTCAGACTCTGTACGGGCATGTGAACACGAGTCTTCTCAGATTTTGAACTGCCTTCTGCAAACTTGTTTACTCAGATTCTGTACTGTAATGTGAGCACTGACCTACTTAGATGTTGTACTGCCTTCTGCGAACTGTTCTACTCAGATTCTGTACTGGCATGTGAACTGTGATCTTCTCACATTTTGCAATGACTTATGAATATCAGCTGACTGTGATTATGTCCAACCTTTTACACACTGACGTACGCAATTTTAGTACAGTTTTCTAACACTGATGACTATAAGACGAGTTTGATATTTACTGAATGATGAGTTATCTGACTACGAAAACCAATAAGCCACACTTGAAGAAAACAGTAGATAATGAATGACACTACGTTACCAGTTCCCTTAACGGTATAAAAAATAAAGTTAATTCTAAAGTTTACTTACAATTCGGTGATATCCTGGCATAAGATCATTGTAGACTGACGACGAGAAGGAACCAACCGATGATTGATGAACGTATCCCCGCCCGAAGATTGGCTGGTACCGATGACGTAATTTCACGCCAGCCAATCATAGTTCGTTTTCACATACGATATTTGATGTATCGGTTAACGGCACGAGGGCCTGTCAAATTTTATTTATCTATTTATTAGCATAAATTCATGGCTGAATACGTACAATTACACACTTGTTTATTAATATTGTCGAATCTGATCTATTTCAATTATATATCTATATTTCAAGTTTGCGTTGTATATATGTGAGATATTTTAGTTAAAACATGTGACTAGATATATATTTGTTTTCCTATGGACTTTTACAAAGCTACATAATTACACTTTTATTTAGATATCCAAAATATTTGTTTCTTTTAACTAAATTCCCTAGCATCAGGATAAGTCCAATTCTTTGTCGTAATGTGAGACTTGTATAAACAAAACATTTTCTCTCCTATTGTTCTCTCACAGATATTAAGACACCAATAACTCACAGTCAGTTAATCACTCGTAAAAACAAGTTAGAATCCGTCATTCATTTTGACACTTTTTTTTTCTTTTTTTAAATACAGTTTGTGTTCTTCGTACAAGGCATCATTTAAAATTAAAGTATTGTCAACAGATATTAATGATGCTCTTAGCTAGAAGTATTCTGTGTAATGTTAGGCTTCATTACATTGCTAAGTATAGATCATAATAGCACATAAATAAACAGCGCCTAAATAAACAACACAAAACTGGACATTTAAAGCTGCCTTCTTAGAACCAGTCCACAACAGGTATAGCTTCAGCACTCTATCGAATAAATGATAACGTTTTATTCAGTATTTTACAACCAGTTGTATTTTTTTTTTCTGGCAGTTATTTAGTGTTTTATCACTGCATCGCTGTAGTTGCTCCTGAAAGAAAATGGAAAAATCATCAGTCAATTTCAAATTTATGGAAAAATGACTCATTCGTTATACAATGATCTAAATATTGATTTTCTTTTGCTTCTTTAAAACTTGATGAAAAACGAAATTTTATGATATTTATAATGAATTGTCATCTATCTAACTATCTATCTATATGCCTATATATATGTAGACACATGTGCTCTGAATATGTATATAAACAAACACATACACACACACACACACACATATATATATATATATATATATATATATATATATATATATATATATATATATATATATATATATATATATATATATATATATATATATATACATATATATATATATATATATATATATATATATATATATATATATATATATATATATATATATATATATATATATATATATATGGTATGCATATATCCTTTTCTGAGTGGGGATACTTTAGCGAGGTGAATGGGTTTGTGTATCACCATGATTAGGAAAGCTGTACAAGTCAGGGCACCCATACTAGGTTGGTTTCTGTGAACGATCAGACTAAAGTCCCCCCGCCCTCACTAAACCCCAGACATGACTAAAGACATATCTTAGGCCTTTGTCCTGCAGTGTACTAGAAATAGCTGCATTGGTGTTGTTGAATATACATATATATATATATATATATATATATATATATATATATATATATATATATATATATATATATATATATATATATATTTATATATATACATATATATATACATATTTATATATATATATTTATATATGCATATATATATATATATATATATATATATATATATATATATATATATATATATATATATATATATATATATATATATATATATATATATATATATATATAGATAGATATATATATATATATATATATATATATATATATATATATATATATATATATATTATATATATATATATATACATATATATATATATATATATATATATATATATATATATATATATATATATATATATATATAATGTATATAGATAGATACATATATATATATATATATATATATATATATATATATATATATATATATATATATATATATAAATATATATATATATATATATATATATATATATATATATATATATATATATATATATAATATATATATATATATATATATATATATATATATATATATATATATATATATACATATATATATACACAGTAGTCTCACCTCTTTTGCTAGGAAAATAAGATTAGGTAAAAGAAGAAAAATATGGAATAAAAATATTCCATACCGATAGGTAGCACAATCTCCCTAAATTATCGACGAGAGAAATCAATGCAAACGAAAGAGAATTCGCTAACATAGTTGCTTCATCAAAATTGAATAAATATTTCCCAATGTCCAATATCTAATATTGCATTTGGTTTGGTGAATAGTTTGTTTAATGAAAATGCCGACATGAATGGTTCGGCTTCACGCGAAATCGCCTGATGTATATTTTCACACTTGATAAAGGGAATATTAAGGCAATGAAAAATCACCCCATGATGAAAAATTCATATGCATATATACATCAGTACATTTAAGCATTTAAGAGGAATTATGATACACCGTCACTTATGTAACAGCAGTTTTCAGTGAAAAATTTCCATATCTAATAAAGTTTGAAAATATAGTCAGGATGTTTTTGTCAGTTTTACTAGTATTTGGGCAGCATTTCGCTAAGTATGAAGCTTACATTGGTGAAAAAATTAGGCAAACGATCACATGCATTTTAAATTTTTGGGGTTGGTTATATTTTGTGTTTATATATATACTCCATTACAAAATAAATTTAAACAATTAACACAAGAACACAGAAAGATATTGCCTATCAGATAAAATAATTGCCTTTAGATAGACTGTGGCAATTGTTAATAACATGCAAAAAAAAAAAAAAATACCAAAATTATATGAAAAGTAAACCAACATAAAACATTTAATTAGTTTATTCAAAATAGTGCCACAACTGAAGTTAACCCACAAAAAGGTTTATTTGATGATAATTCTGTCTAAATTTATCATAAATACTTCTATTTATACCTCGTTTTTCACTCATTATTAAAGAATCGCTTTTTTGTAGTTTCTTTGATGAATATGCATGTAACAAAGACACTCATTTGTGAAGTGTGATAGAGTTGTTGCAAAGGTCGTTTTATCCCTTCTTTGTTGGTGATATGTATGGCAGTCATTCATCAAATTGAGTATCTCCCTTTGTTATGTTCTCGTTCGTTAATATAACGGGCCATTTTTATTGTATCTTTGTAGTTTATCTTTCTTTCTACTTATTTATAGATCGTTTTCCATCTTTTTAGCGACTATTATTACCCTTCTGGTTTTCAGCATGTATTTCTGAGGTGAGATTGCGAGCTCTACGCCTCACTACCCCCAAGAACTTACAGGCCTTCATTTCTCGGATTCAAATGATAATGCAATTTCATGATCCAAAGTTCCTGTTACCTCCTCTGTTGTAAGGAAGACGAAGTTAGTGGTTAACCGGTGGTTACCGACTGTACGCAGTCTCTCTCTCTCTCTCTCTCTCTCTCTCTCTCTCTCTCTCTCTCTCTCTCCTACTACTACTACTACTAATACTACTACTACTACTACTACTACTACTCATTTTACTTTCATCTATAAAATATTCTTTTCAACCCTATTTCTTTGATTTCCCTTAGTAGTAGTAATATTAGTAACAGCCATAGCAGCAGCAGTAGTACTAGTAGTATCAGCAATAATAGAAGTATTAGTTGAATTATTAATAGAATAAGAAGAAGAAGAAGGAGAGAGAGAGAGAGAGAGAGAGAGAGGAGAGAGAGAGAGAGAGAGAGAGAGAGAGAGAGAGAGAGGAGAGAGAGAGAGAGAGAGTTACAAGGAGTTACGAGGATTTTGAATGTCCAAAAGACTTTTTAATCCATCCGCTGAGACTCCATTTGCTTTTTGGTAGAGCTATTTAGTTTAAGTATTTAGACAGTTCTTATGATCTTGTCTACCTTAGTCTTGAACTCGTTTACCGTGTTACAGTTAACTACATCAGCTGGAAGTCTATTCCAAGTATTTGCTATTTTGTATGTAAAGAAATTGCCACATTGAGACGGGTTGTATCTTTTCAATTCCATTTCCAATAAATTAGAGAGAGAGAGAGAGAGAGAGAGAGAGAGAGAGAGAGAGAGAGAGAGAGAGAGAGAGAGAGAGAGAGAGAGAGTGTTACAAGAATTTTAAATGTCTCAAAGACTTTTTAGTCCATCCGCGGAGACTCCCATTTGCTCTTTGGTAAAGCGATTTAGTTTAAACATTTAGAGAGTTGATATGATCTTGTCAAATTATTCTTGAACTCGTTTACCGTGTTACTGTTAACTACATCCACTTGAAGTGTATTCCAAGTATTTTCTATTTTGTAAAGAAACTGTCACATTGAGAAGGGTTGTAACTTTTCAATTCCCTTTTAATTCAGTTTATATATATATATATATATATATATATATATATATATATATATATATATATATATAATTCTTATTATTATTATTAAATGCTAAGCTACAACCCTAGTTGGAAAAACAGGATGCTATAAGCCCAGTGGCTCCAACAGGGAATATAGCCCATTCAGGAAAGGAAATAAAGAAAAATAGAATATTTCAAGCATAGTAACAACATTAAAATAAATATTTCCTATAAAAACTATAAAAACTTTAACAAAACAAGAGGAAGAGAAACTAGATTGAAGTGTGCCCGAGTGTACCCTCAAGCAAGAGAACTCTAACCCAAGACAGTGGAAGACCATGGTACAGAGGCTATGGCACTACCCAAGTCTAGAGAACAATGGTTTGATTTTGGAGTGTCCTTCTCCTAGAAGAGCTGCTTACCATAGCTGACGAGTCTCTTCTACCCTTACCAAGAGGAAAGAAGCCACTGAACAATTACATTACAATTATTAACCCCTTGGGTGAAGAAGAATTTTTTGGCAATCTCAGTGTTGCCAGGTGTATGAGGACAGAGGGGAATATGTAAAGAATAGGCCAGACTATTCGGTGTCAGTGTAGACAAAAGGAAAGAACCTTAACCAGAGAGAAGGGTCCTATGTAGTACTCTCTGGCCAGTCAAAGGACCCCATAACGGGTGCCCAGGCCAACATACTACCTATATATATATATATATATATATATATATATATATATATATATATATATATATATATATATATATATATATATATATATATATATATATATATATATATATATATATATATATATATATATTTATATATATATACAGACACAGAGAGAGAGAGAGAGAGAGAGAGAGAGAGAGAGAGAGAGAGAGAGGAGAGAGAGAGAGAGAGTGAAGAGAACTAGCATATTTTCGGTGGCTAGTTCTTCATTGCAGACTTCATCTTCCTTACAATGACGAGGTAAAAAAACTTTTGATCCTTATAATACATAGCGAGCGTTTTGCAGTAGAGTTCGGACTGACCTTGTTATATTAACAATAAGAGCCATTCATCACTTAAAGTCTGTAATAACGCTCCTGCACTCCCGAGGCTGTCAATTACTAAGTCATAAATTGTTATGGATTCAATCTAACGCCAAGAGACTGAAAGTGTAGCACAATAGAATAAGCGAACAGGCAAGTCTTTATTAACACAATAAGTTTTCGACATTTTTATAGCGCTTTGCACGAATTTATTTCCAATACGCTGATATGGTGGGGAATGAGGTATTTAGTTTGACACAATCTCTCTCTCTCTCTCTCTCTCTCTCTCTCTCTCTCTCTCTCTCTCTCTCTCTGGTTTGAAGTTACGGTATGGCCCAATATTTATGTTTTATGCAAAAGTGAGGAATGTAATTAGTTTCTAATAAAAGTGTTTTTTTTTTTTTTTTTTTTTGACAAAGCATTATATATATTTTTTGCCAAACTTAATTCATTTTGGTTAAATCTTGGAATAAGAGTATATACACCATCAGCATCTCCTATCATACCTATTGACTCAAATGGCCTCGGATAGATTTCACCAGTCATATCTATCTTGAGCTTTTCAATCAATACTTCTCCATTCATCATCTCCTACTTCACGCTTCATAGTTCTCAGCCATATAGGCCTGCGTCTTCCAACTCCTCTAGTGCCGTGTGGAGCGCACTTGAAAGTTTGGTGACCTAATCTCTCTTGGGGAGTGCAAAGAGCATGCCCAAACCATCTCCATCTACCCATTCACTATGATCTCATCCATATATGGCATTCTAGTAATCTGTCTCATAGTTTCATTTCTAATCTTGTCATGTTATATCGCTCCCAATATGCTTCTGAAGGCTTTTTTCTCAAGTCTACTAAATCTATTGGAGATTGTTTCATTGTTAATGTCCATACAGTAACACCCATCTCACTAAACTGATATATATCCTGAATTTTATACGTAATTTCAGGCGATTTGATTTCCATATGTCTGTGAAAATGGAAGATTATATTAAAAAGCTATTTAATTTCTTTGAGAAAACAACACACAAATAACTGATATTCTGTTATTTTGAGACAATTAACAAATCAGAGTGAAATATTCCATAATCTTGTAATTTGATAATAAATTAAGCTTTAACCTTCTAAGAAAGAGAATAATCCTAAATATAAGGGATATATATATATATATATATATATATATATATATATATATATATATATATATATATATATATATATATATATATATATAATATATATATATATATATATATATATATATATCAATGTAATCAATATATATATATATATATATATATATATATATATATATATATATATATATATATATATATATATATATATATATATATATATATAATATGTATTTATATGTATATGCATATATATATATATATATATATATATATATATATATATATATATATATATATATATGTGTGTGTGTGTGTGTGTGTGTGTTTGTGAGTATATATATATATATATATATATATATATATATATATATATATATATATATATATATATATATATATATATATGTGTGTGTGTGTGTGTGTGTGTGTCTTTGCATAAGTAGTTATATATCAAGTGTGCATTCATATGTACAGTTTATTTATACTTTATGAAGTAAAAAAAGATGACATACTATCTCGATTTTCACCTCATTACTTGTCACCTATTCCCTAGCAAAGGTATTAAATGACGTTTAAATTGATGGTACTTGCAAAACATTGAATTTCAAGTAACAGTAATTCTTCAGAAAGATAGTTGATAAAGTATTTTTTTCAATATATTAGGGGGCTCGAAAACAAAGCCCCTTGTATGTCATATGTGAAACAACATTTCCTGATATTTCAACAAGCTTTCTTTCCTTTTGCTATATGAAGAATTAAAACCTTTACAATTATAGATGAAAATATAGTTCAAAACTTGCATGAACAGTTAATTCTTGTACATTCATTAAAAAAGACTTATGCGATTAAGGAATTTTCTTCACTTTCAACTTTTTAGCCAAAAGTGAATGTTGACTAAAATTAATTAAATTCAATAAAAATATTAATAAAGATAAACGGTAAGAGAGAGAGAGAGAGAGAGAGAGAGAGAGAGAGAGAGAGAGAGAGAGAGAGAGAGAGAGAGAGAGAGAGGAGAGAGAGAGAGAGAGAGAGAGAATTCATGCGATAAACAAGTTTTTAAAAGCCTCAGTATAACCATCACGTGTATGAATTTTTTTTTTTTTTTTTTTTTTTTTTTTTTTTTTTTTTTTTTAGTCTGTCTGACAGTTATAAATCCATGTCAAAAGTATAAAAAAACGCAAGGCCTTCTTGTAATATTAAAGGGTGAATAAAAATAATATAACACTCTCGGTGTACACCAAGTCATTGGAATCCTTTAAAGACGTATAAACATTTAATTTATCTTCTTTTAACAGTCACTTCTTAAACGAAAAAGTCATTAGATTGAATTTTCTATTATTTGATAATTACATGGAAACCCTCATTACAGATTCAATATAAATATATAAAATATTCTAAACTCTTACATTACACACAGTTTTCTTTAGTAATACATCATTGTTAAATGTTCCCTTACTTACATAACTTTTTGTAATATTTTTTTTTTTCAAGATGATTTCTATCGAAAGAATTCAAACAAATCTTATGTTGCTTTTCTTTTGTTGTTATTTAATCTCTTGTTTTTCCATATCACAAAATTTTCATTTTACAGTTTATATATGAAAGATCTGATTTAATATCGTTATTGTTCTTCGTATATTTATTTTATTTTGTTTGTTCATTACTTCTCTTGTAGTTTTTTTTATTTCCTTGTTTCCTTTCCTCACTAGGCTATTTTTCCCTGTTTAAGCCCTTGGGCTTATAGCATCTTGCTTTTCCAATTAGGTTTGTAGCTTAGCTTGTAATAATAATAATAATAATAATAATAATAATAATAATAATAATAATAATAATAATAATAATAATAATAATATATTATTTACAGAAGAGACATTTTACTTTAAATCTGTTTACCTTCTGTATTATGAATTCCAATTCATTAATTACGTTAAGTATTCCAAGTATCATCTTTGATACGAATCATAAAAAGGCAATATAAGAAATAGTCATTTCTTGCGTATAGGTTGTCACCATGATGAATATTTCTTTACAAAATGTTATAGAAAATAACAAATATGAAAACATATTTCAAAATACCTACACATTCGGAGTATAAAGGTATTCTATTCGGCTAATTATCTCACCAAAGCCGGGCTTTAAATCACAGTATGTGGCTGGAGTTTCGTTTGACCAGATTATAGAAAACATGCTCGACTTTAACAGCTGACAAAATTGACAATATGTTCTCACCTTCTGTGGTATCAAATGTTATCATATATTATTATTATTATTATTATTATTATTATTATTATTATTATTATTATTATTATTGTTGTTGTTGTTGTTGTTGTTGTTGTTGCTGTTGTTGTTGTTATTATAAGCTAAGCAAAAAAACCTAATTATAAAAGCAAGATGCTATAAGCACAAGGGCTCCCACAGGGAAAAATAGCCTAGTTAGGAAAGGAAGTACGGAAATCAGATAAACTACAAGAGAAGTAATAAACAATAAAAAAGAAAAATATTACTAAGAACAGGAACAACATTAAATTAGATCTTTTAATTTGAACTTAGAGAGACAAACTTCTAATTGGAAAACAAAATTTTATCTTTTTCCCGTGTAAAAGAATTATAAGTAAATTACTAAAATAACAATACGAATTAAAAATGCGGATCGTTTAAGAATAGTTTGAAGCATGTGTCAGAGTTTGACAACAGATCAAAAGATAAAGATAAATCTTAATAAAAATTATATAAAATTAAATAAAGGTGAAGGACAAAGAAACTAAGAAACCTTATTTTTATATGATTTTCTATTTGGATCCATAGAGAAATCAAAACAGGTATATATATTTATCTACTATGATTATTTCCCGATAATGTGAAACATACCACAGGCAAGGGAGCTAATATATCTACTATAATGTAAGTTTATGGTTATCTTTTGTCCCTTATCATGAATTGTGTTTTAAGGCTTATAAAATGGCTTGATAATTCAACAGTTGGAAAGGGAAAGGTAGTTTGAAAATGGTAATAAACTACTGAATTATTATTATCATGATATTATAGTTATTGTTGTTCTTGTTATTAGGCAATGCCATTTACTTTATGTGGCAAATTATTATCATTATCATTGTTATTACTATTATTATTATTATTATTATCATTATTATTATTGTTGTTGTTGTTGTTGTTGTTGTTGTTGTTGTTGTTGTTGTTGATAAGCAGTGAAATTTACCTTCTGTGACAAATTATTATTATTCTAATATTTTTATTATTATTATTATTATTATTATTATTATTATTATTATTATTATTATTATTATTATTATTATTATTAATTATTATTATACAGAGAAATTTACCTTGTATGACAGTATATTTTAGTACCAATTTTACGCTAAACTTATGAACTTAAACTTCTATTTTTGTAGGTAAATTTAACCAATGGCATATTTTGGGACAGTAAATTACCCACACGTACATTGAATATGAAAAAGGCAATAAAAAAAAAATACCCCCAAATTTATCATTCCTCCCATAATGAAAAGCAAGCCAATCTTCAATTCCTTTTCGTCTGAAATACCGTACCGGATATTACTCTTCTCTCAAATTGAATCACTACACCATTCATCTCTTCCAATGCTTTGCGAAGAGTGTAAATGAGGTCATTGTATTCCGTTATTAGTGGGGTTCATGAAATTCCACCTGAGAAACACAAGTATTGGTAAACATATCGACGCTGCTGTAATATCCTACACATAGAAATAAAACGGTAAATGTCTGTCAACATTAATTCCAGGATTTTTATGTTTTAAAAACGGCTATATTGACGTCTAATAGTGATATTACGGTTACCAACCCGTTAAAATATAATAACAAAGTAAGGTAAAATTACATTCGCCTATATTTTACTGAAATATGGTTGAGAACAGTATATTTTTTACCGTGAATTTCCGATAAAAATTACGTTTTTTTTTTTTTTTTTTTTTTTTCGAACAGTGTATACTGTATCCTATACTGTAATACAATGCCAAAAGTCTGACATCGATTTAGGCCACGAGATCATAAAGCAATACGAGTAGGTACTTGTTATTGGAATGAGTGGCTATGCCACCGTAATATTGCCTCGTCATCATTCATTCGTGTAACTGTGAAATAAAAATGCACTTGAGAAATTACAGTTAATTTCCTTTTTCTCTTTCCAGGTCAGTGCATCAAAGGGTTCGCTGATCGAGAGTAATGGTAGCCAAGGCACAGGTATGTTTAAACCATAAGTTTCTGTTTCTTTTTAATTTTGCTGTTGTATTAATTTACATAAAAACAGGGCATTACCCATGAAAGCATAAAAGTGTTCTCCATTCCAATTAAGGAGGCCTATTATTATTCATGGTGAAGTTGCACAAACATTTACGCTCTCTTTCTCTCTCTGTTGAAGGTGTGAGAGAGAGAGAGAGAGAGAGAGAGAGAGAGAGAGAGAGAGAGAGAGAGAGAGAGAGAGAGAGAGGAAATGTAAATATATGTAGGTTATATTCCACCTTTAGCGATAAGCGAACATCTCAATTGACAAGAGCAACATTAATTTTTATATATACGTGTGTAAAAATCTTCTTATTAGGATAATCTGATGTTAAATCATTTGTTTTGTTTCTCATCACATCTTTCACTATCAAATGCAAGAATGTAACGACTGCTTGACTCCATTATGTCGGAAGGCAGCTTTGTAATCTTGACAGAATTGATGGTAGTGGATCGGGGGGGGGGTGGGGGGGGGGGGGGGGGGGCGACAATAAGGTCCGGGGGAGGGGGGGGGGCTGGTTCTATTATTTTATGGGAGGAAGGACGCCAGTGACTGGTACAACACATGAACATACACTACCGGGGTCTAAGCGATGTCAGGCAGGGCAGCCGATCGGGACTACGGTCTACCCCAAAAAACCATACAAAGTCCTTCAAAAGAAGGCAACCTTGCTTACCTCATACAATATGGAAAATAAAGTACGATAATAAAAGATGATTGCTTAGGAAGAAACAGAAACGCCTGTTCATAGATGAAATTTCAGGAACTTTTCTAATGGCAAATTGCGTGTTTTCTTCATGGAATGTTTGAAAATAATTTTACGTTTATCTACCCAAATAAATGATTTCAAGAATAAAATGCTCTGATTGACCACAAAATTTCCCTGATACAAATCTCTAGTATAATCTTGGCAAAATAGACATTTTAAGGCAGACGGTATAAATTTTAGCCACATTTCCTTACAAACTGGTGATAAATTTATTTTTTTATGAGAAACCTTTCTCGTTAACAATTGCCCACAATTTCCCGTGTTTCAATATCGGAATGTTGACACATCACCTGGGTACCAAATAAAGTTCTCGTGTCAAAAATCATTGAAATGGAGTAGAAATTTCTAGAGAATTAACTTTATTTTGATAGGGAGCAAAGTTGATAGCATCAAGCAGAGTAATTTAAAGTTTTGATCCTCCATACATTAGATGACATTAGAGAACATATTCAAGATTAAATTTACCACTCACTCAACATGAAAATCTTTAATGCTTATACACCTAATTATAGATCACTAGGATCATAATTGCTTCAAAACATATTGAAACTGATATGCAGACACATGCTAACTTCGAAATAATAAACTCAAACAAGAGAGAGAGAGAGAGAGAGAGAGAGAGAGAGAGAGAGAGAGAGAGAGGAGAGAGAGGAGAGAGAGAGAGAGAGAGAGAGAGAGAGAGAGAGAGAGTAACTTTTACTATTTCAGCAACTGTCGTATCTAGTATGTACCTAATTTCATCGAGAGTTTACACGATATTCTAATTTGTAAATGGTTTTTATTATCTACGTTGTTATGCTAATTCTGTATTTATTTAACCCAATATTTCAGTTTATCACATAGCCTTTATATTGATGGACTGCAACTGATAGCATCCTAACTACTTCCCCTTTGGCTTTTTCTAATTATCTCAAAGAAGTCTATCATAGTTATCTCATATCTCCATAATCTCACTGATTGTTGTGTAAATTTTCTTGCACAAACGTATTTCCGTTATCTTACAAAACCTACCATCAGTTATATTAGACAACATGTTTTTATTATCTCAAAGTAGTGTGTATATATTATTACAAACAAATGTAAATATCTCGCATACGCCTGTATTAATTACATCATCCAAGTATGATTCTATCATAAAGAGTCATATAATAATCATCCCTTTTTAAGTTTTCAAATCATTTCTATTTGTTGCATCATGCCCCATGTGCTATCATTAATGTATACAGCCTCTGGCATACGAAGAACCATAATATCACTATTACATATGCATGTACTAGGATTACAGGTTTTATCACAAGAATGGGAAGACTTTTGTTCATTACCCCAAGATTTTCTTTTCTCTTATTGTTTGATTTACTAAAGATTTTGTAAATATCTTACACAGAAAGGACCTTAATTCAATAGCAATCCATGTGCGTTTATTGTTGTCAATCTGGTGCATACATATATTCATGTATTAGCCTGACAAGTTCACGACATGAAACCTGTGGTACGATATTACAGCTAAATCGTGTTGATTTTGTGTTGATGTAATATTTGCTTAAATATACTTTACTTACTTTAAGGGCTGATTATGCGTATTGTTCTCTTACTGTTAGATCATCAATAAAGAAACACTCGACGAATAAGAAAGTCTTCAGTTTCCTCTTGAAAGACTTAATATCTTCAATTATTCATATGTCTCGTGGGAGCTTATTGTATAGTGTCGGGGCTCTAGAGCCTACAGTAGACATATATCAAGGTTGTAATAGTTTGAAACCATCTGTGACTATTCTCGTGTCAGGACGTAATGTCTTGGCAACCACTTGGATTTCAGAGTTTGTGTTAGGCCTGTGTTACGTTAAGATCTAAAAGTGCTGGCGTTGTATCCTTTAAGTCCTCTACAAGGTGATTGCAATAGGAATATTTTAACTACTCATCAGTACTTCTTACCTTTCCTACCGGCGTATACGCAATTAGATCTTATAAACAACGATTTTGTGTGAGGGGTAGAGGTTAGCAGGTGTTGTTAGAGGGTATTGTCTACAAATTTTTTAAACAATGGTTTGAAAACCATGGATGAGATTATTTACATACATTTATACAGTTTTTAGTTTTTTCTACAGCTCTCTTTTTGGGTTTGAATGGGAAGTGGGGCAGCAACTTTAAAATTTGAGAAAAAAAATTAATGGAACAAAATGACGTTTACTCTTCTATCCAAACACCACAAGAGATTTTGCTCACAAAACTTAAAAGTGCGATTGACACGAATTCCTTCCTGGACAGTAACCCTTCAGGTTAGACCGCTCAGTATGATTGACACAACTGGAAATAGTCCAAGTTTGTTCTTCAGGGAAGTTCACTTCATCAATATTCCTTGACACGAATGTGTCAGACATCAGATGTGAACGAACAATAGTTCTGAGGTCAGGGTTTTCTGAATTTAGGTGAATCAAATCTTTACGTTTCTTATTTGTGTGTCTTGCGATGAGAACTAAATTTACATGGTTATATTAGAGTATGGATACGGTGCACTGACAATTACATTATAAAAGCGATACTAATATGGAAAATTATATATAAAAAAAACAATACCTTAGTTTTTTTTTTTTTTTTTTTTTTTTTTTTTTTTTTTTTTTTTTTTTTTTTTTTTAAGTCACAAAAGTGCACAAAATATTTTTCAACATGAAGTCTTACTTTGCACTAGTCAGCTTAAAGACATATTAAAAGGTAGCAACTAAAACGTAGGCAATTAATCCAAAGTATTATGAGATGAACATTATTATTTTTGTTATTATTATTATAGTT
>NC_090736.1:19849441-19859441 GCF_036898095.1 Palaemon carinicauda | reverse complement strand
TTTTTTAATCTAGAATTTCTAGTTACTAAGATTTTTTAAAACGTAGGCAATTAATTTAGTAATATGTAACCAGCATGACGTTCGTATACTTTTGTATTGATCGAATAAACATAGGTCAAGCCATATACGATAAATATTATACACCCTTATGAAAGAGGTATATAGTATAAAAAGGATAAGATATTAATCAAAATCATAAATATACAACACACTGTTTGATATTCTCAGTCGCTGTCAAACACAGGAAATATATTGCAAAATTCATTAGTCATGGTAGAAATATTAGCTCTCTGGTGAGAGAAGACCGCAGAAATTAAGATGTTTAATAAACAAACGACCATTTTGATAGTTAGGCCTAGTATGGCTATTACCATTTCACGAAAATTATAATTTCGTTTACCCTATTTTTTCCCAAGAAATCAAAATAAGAAAACAGCTAAAAAGAAGTTCATATTCCTGGTAGTTATTGAGAATTCGTTTCCGATAATAGGATTTATCGTCAGAAGGATGAAAATGTTGGGGAGAGAGTTATTATTATTATTATTATTATTATTATTATTATTATTATTATTATTATTATTATTATTATTATTATTATTATTATTATTATTATTCGCCAATCTACAGCCCTAATTGAAAAAGCCGGATGCTATATGGTCAGGGCTCTAACAATGAAAAATAGCCCATAGTAAAATGGAAATGAAGGAATATGTAATACACACACACACACACACACACACACATATATATATATATATATATATATATATATATATATATATATATATATATATATATACATATATATATATATATATATAATATATATATATATATATATATATATATATATATGTATATATATATATATATATATATATATATATATATATATATATATATATATATATATATATATATATATATTATATACACATACATATATATATATATATATATATATATAATATATATATATATATATATATATATATATATATATATATATATATATATATATATTATATACACATACATATATATATATATTATATATATATATATATATATATATATATATATATATATATATATATATATATATATATATATATATATATATATATTATATACACATACATATATATATATATATATATATATATATATATATATATATATATATATATATATATATATATATATATATATATATATATATATATCACCATAAAATGAAGTTTATTTCTAAAATTGTACACATGGATATGGCGAGCAAATTCTGTAAAATATTTCATGTGTTTAACTGGGTCTTGACAAGATCAGACTTTACATTGTACATCTAAAGTTTCAATTATTTTGGTTCCCTTGGAATTTCTCTTTCATGAAGATCGTAAAAATTTGTCTTATTCCAATGGCCTGGCCTTTCATGAAATTGCAGAGAACGCAATTTTAGTGAAATGTGTAGGATCTATTAATTTGCTTAGTGCAACAACTATTGATCAATCTCCTGCCGGTTCCAACAAGTGAATGTTTGCTTATAATTGAGTAAATTACCTTTTATTTAAGAAAACTGAGCATATTTTTAATATAACTAGTTTAAAAAGGAGTTTATTTTAAGATGTAACTACTTTGAAAATCGTTTAATATCTTGGAGTAAAAAGTGCTGTTCGGAATAAAGGACAAAGAAACAGAAAACAAGAACACCCCCCCCCCCCCCGAACATGGTTTATACAACCGGAAAAAAAAAATTCTGGAGTTGAAAAAATCCTTGAACACACGCAGGATGTTGTATGCGAGGGAAACTTAGTGACGTAATGACCCGTACGATAGAAAAAAAAAATTCGCAAAAAAAAAGGTTTTTCTTTTATTTGTCTTTTTTTTTTTTTTAGCTCCGTACTATACGAATAAAGCTGTCTGGGCCGAAGGTGGAATTTATATATCCGGAAACGTACATAAAATCCAATTTAGAATGTGAAAGGTAAAACGAATAGAAAGCAATTACTAACGTATATTTAGGGATGAGAATAACAATTTGATATACACAAATCGTTATCAATGGCGATTTAAACTGACACGTTGGCTTTCCTAGTTAAATCACTAAGGTATTGTTTAAATTGCTTAAAATGGCAGATGGTTAAGTGACTATCATATCCTGTGCCTAAAAGGAGAGAGAGAGAGAGAGAGAGAGAGAGAGAGAGAGAGAGAGAGAGAGAGAGAGAGAGAGAGAGAGAGAGAGAGAGAGTGTGTGTTATGTGTACAAAGAAAAACTCCGAACTACGCCATTATATGTATTTTACTCCAGAAGAAAAACAAAATCGTAATACAAAGGCTTTCCCCAGCGTCAATAAAAATGTAAGCTTTGTCTGTATCTGAAAACTAACTGTATTTTCAACAATTGCAAGGAAAATAATAGAAAAATACGATGTTCGAATTATTCTGGCAAATAATTATTGTGCATTTTTCATAGTTTTTTTTTTTATCTTTTCCTGCAAGAAAATCCGACTTGGATCCCATTTTCAATAATTTAAACCCTATTTCTTTTTGTTGCATTAGTTAAAGCATGCTTTATTCCCTATCAATGTCTTATCTTTTAGTTTCACTGATCAACGATTATTGAAGCACTCAATCTGTTATTTTTAAATAGCGTTACCTTCTAAGCGGTAAAACATGACGGGAAAAGGTAAGGTTCAATTATCATTTTATGGGCAATCTGATAAAATATCCACGAAATTAAAATAAAAGTTGTGATACTAATGATGATGAAGAATAGTTACTAAGTATATAAAGTGAGGTAATTATTTTTATTAAGGAATAAATAACTTGCTAAATATATTAGTGTCACAAAAGTTGTTTCCGACTTGACAAATTTAATTTTTCACGAATCTTCAAAAATTATATTCTAAGTAAAAGCGTAATTTTGTAACTAACGAGAAATATAATCCATAAATCTTTTATAAACGTATTGCATCTGACCCAAAATAACATTCAACAAATAGCTCTGTAACAACTCGGGTTTAAAGCAAAACTCAAATGCCAAAATGAAAATACTTTTAATCACCTATAAATCAGACGTAAAGCTCCAACTTTACGGTCTTCTTTACGCGGAAACAACCATAAATCATACAGTGAATTATATATTGAATTATACATTGAATTATACTCTCATGTCGTACCCTGAAACTCACACAAAGGATTGTCCAGCCATTACGACAAATAAGAGTATTTTAAGGCCTCGTCTTCATTCTCTGAAGTGTTGTTGCGCATTAAATAATCGTGTCCATATATCCATCTGTAACATGATATCATGTCCGAACATTAGACGCACATTCTATTTTCTGTGTCATATTTTAAGCAGGATTAGAAAGACTCAGATTATCTATCTATCTATCTATCTATCTATCTATATATATATATATATATATATATATATATATATATATATATATTAGATATATATATATATATATATATATATATATATATATATATATATATATATATATATACAGTATATATATCTATATATAGATATATATAGATATATATATATATATATATATATATATATATATATATATATATATATATATATATTTATATATAGATAGATATATATATATATATATATATATATATATATATATATATATATATATATATATATATATACATATATGTATATATATATATATACCTATATATATATATATATATATATATATATATATATATATATATATATATATATATATATATATATATATATATATATGTATATATATAATCATATATAAAATTCCTTGCTAGATAATATTTTTCAACTCATTTCATATATTATACACTTCCTATCCTTATTCTTATTGTTTTATTCATGATAATGAAATGATATAATTTTACTTTTATAGATTAAACGGACAAATTTATCAATTTCACTTGAAATTTGCATAGGATATACGCAAATATAACAACACTCTAGATTTTTCTTCATTCTTATATATGTATAGCAAATAACAGAGCAAATCTTGTATTTGAATCAAATAGGAAAAACGAAAGTCTTTTATCTAGATGGAACCCTTGAGATGTTATAAACCAACGTTTAAAGGTTTAAAGGCCGATCATGAATGGCATAGGCAAGGGACAGTGACATTGCCCTATCATGTAGAACAATGCTCTAGAATAGAGACCAGTGTCCAAGGACCGCTCTACCTAAGCTAGGACCAAGAAGGGCCAGGGAATGGCGGCTGATTACTCAGCAGATAGACCTGAAGGCTCCATCAAACCCTGCATCTTTAGCTCACAAGGATTTGAGGTTGCCGAGATTAAAGGAACTAACGATTTTGAGCGCGACTCGAACCCCAGTCTGTGACGTTATCCACATTAGCCACAACAACAATTGGAATGAGAAATAAGTTGCAAAATTTATTGGTGTTGAGGATGAAAACTGAAATCCTCGGTTTCTCAGAGATCAGTCTGGGAATGGAATCTCCCTGGAATACTATGTGACCGAGAAAGCGTATCTTGGTTAAATCTTTTGCAACCTGGAATGAAGATTCCAGGTGTATAATTCCAGTTTAAAGGCTGTTTTGATGATTGGTTTGAGATTAAGGTTGGAATGATGAATAAGGAAGAAAAATTAATATTCGGTCATTTTAAATAAAAATTAATAGATCATTCGAACCATAGTTCAGTTATTATTATTATTATTATTATTATTATTATTATTATTATTACCTCCGCCAGGAGGTTATGTTTTCGGTTCGGTTTGTTTGTTTGTTTGTTTGTTTGTTTGTTTGTTTGTTTGTTTCTCTGTTTGTCTGTCTGTCTGTGGACAACGTAGAGGCCACATTTCTACACGGAATCACTTCAAACTTGGCCAAGTAGTTCCCCAATGTGTATGGAAGAACTGATTAAATTTTGGTCAAGGTCACCCCAAGGTCAAGGTCACAGGGGTCACTGGTGTCACTATGACATAAGTGGCCATATCAAGAGACAGAAATAAAGCACTGACTTTTGCATAAGCCAACAGGGAAGTCCTAGTCCAGGCGCAACCCATGGGTGATGTTCAAATTTATAAAGGTCAAAGGTCAAGGTCATATTGGTGCATTATATCAATGTCATATTAAGTATCAGTGGCAAATGAACAAAGATCACTTGAAGGTCAAAAGTCAAGCAGGTCACTTGAAGGTCAAGGTCACGTGAAGGTCAAGGTCACGTGAAGGTCAAGGTCACCTGAAGGTCAAGGTCACGTGAAGGTCAAGTACATTTGAAGATCAAGGTCACTTGAAGCCAAGGTCATGTGAAGGTCAAGGTCACGTGAAGGTCAAGGTCACTTGAAGGTCACGTGAAGGTCAAGGTCATGTGAAGGTCGAAGTCACATCAATTCATGATTCTAGGACATATGGCGCTCTAGGTCACCTTGGCGGAGGTATGTCCTCTACGAGGACCATGTCCGCGTTCAGGACTTGCTCACTTGTTATTATTATTATTATTATTATTATTATTATTATTATTATTATTATTATTATTATTATTATTATTATTACTTGCTAAGCTACAACCCTAGTTACAAAAGCTGGATGCTATAAGCTCAGGGGCTCCAACAGTGAAAATACCACAGTTAGAAAAGGAAACAGGGAAATAAACAAAACTACAAGAAAAGTAATTAACAATTGAAATAAAATATTTCAACAGGAAGAATTATTACAATTTGATCTTCTTTAGAAAAAAATGTATTTAAAAATAATCTTTACGAACATGAAGTAAGAAACTCCATACAAGCTCCCTTCAAATCATTAATGCGTGAGTCCAGGAAAGTAGATTAGGCATAATCTCATTCAGAAAAAGAATAACATGTAAGAGAGTTTTTGTTAAAACAGTTGTGGTTATGGCTTCCAGCACTAATGAAAACCAGCCTTTCTAGACCATATAGCTGGGTATAAGCTCACTTTTAAAAATGCATATTAACAGGTATACAAGCCATTAATAGAGAGAGAGAGAGAGAGAGAGAGAGAGAGAGAGAGAGAGAGAGAGAGAGAGAGAGAGGGGGGGGGTGGAGGGGTGGGGTTGCAATCCAGCCTAGCAGTAATTACCCCTGAAGTTATAATAATTTTGAGTTTATGCTCTGGAGAACTAGAATTGATGATGTCTAAATCAAATGAGATCGAAATTTATGTATCCCAACATACACCCACCTAATTGAAAGTGAGAGGGAGGACACAGTACAGCAGAATGGCAAAGATATATAATAAGAAAATATAGTAAAAACTATACCCTAAATCATAATGACTTTATTCCATATGGTGGAGAGCAAAACGATTATACCAGTTTAGAGCAAAAAGAACCTGATTAATAAATGAGGACCTTAATTATTTTCATTTATTGTATAATGATCGAAACTGAAGGAGCGACACAACCTTAATATATTTCTTTTTACTCCATTGCGAAGTTAATAGTCAAAATGAGTGAGAATTAGGATATATTCAGTTTTCTTTTTTTTATTAAGGCACCCAATGAATTTCATCATATTGAAGCTGAGAAAGGAATGTGCGTTAATTACCTAAAATCTTTTTAAATTTTTGTATGCTATGACCATAATCTTAACCTCCAAAGACACTTAAGGTCAAAGTTTTGAATTTAACAACCAATTGAATGACATGAGTAATAAAAATCAATATATTTATGGTTAAAAAAAAATTGGTCACTTTACATAATAATAATAATAACAAGTGAGCAAGTCCTGAACGCGGACATGGTCCTCGTAGAGGACATACCTCCGCCAAGGTGACCTAGAGCGCCATATGTCCTAGAATCATGAATTGATGTGACTTCGACCTTCACATGACCTTGACCTTCACGTGACCTTCAAGTGACCTTGACCTTCACGTGACCTTGACCTTCACATGACCTTGGCTTCAAGTGACCTTGATCTTCAAATGTACTTGACCTTCACGTGACCTTGACCTTCAGGTGACCTTGACCTTCACGTGACCTTGACCTTCACGTGACCTTGACCTTCAAGTGACCTGCTTGACTTTTGACCTTCAAGTGATCTTTGTTCATTTGCCACTGATACTTAATATGACATTGATATAATGCACCAATATGACCTTGACCTTTGACCTTTATAAATTTGAACATCACCCATGGGTTGCGCCTGGACTAGGACTTCCCTGTTGGCTTATGCAAAAGTCAGTGCTTTATTTCTGTCTCTTGATATGGCCACTTATGTCATAGTGACACCAGTGACCCCTGTGACCTTGACCTTGGGGTGACCTTGACCAAAATTTAATCAGTTCTTCCATACACATTGGGGAAGTACTTGGCCAAGTTTGAAGTGATTCCGTGTAGAAATGTGGCCTCTACGTTGTCCACAGACAGACAGACAAACAGAGAAACAAACAAACAAACAAACAAACAAACAAACAAACCGAACCGAAAACATACCCTCCTGGCGGAGGTAATAATAATAATAATAATAATAATAATAATAGTAGTAGTAGTAGTAGTAGTAGTAGTAGTAGTAGTAGTAGTAGTAGTAGTAGTAGTAATAATAATAATTCTTTTAAATCACACCAAGTTCACTTATAGCCCCATTGCTAGTTAATATTATGCACAAATCAATGCAGGAAGTAATATTTAATTACGTTACCTTGAATACCCATAGAAATAAATAAGACTAATGACGAGGTTAACATCAATAAGTACAAAACTTCCCTTCTCAGTCAAAACAGGAACAATGAATTATTGTTATCTCAATAAAGTCAACGGAATATCTGCTCATTACACAAAATAAAAGAAATATTTGCATCAATAACAAGTGAGCAAGTCCTGAACGCGGACATGGTCCTCGTAGAGGACATACCTCCGCCAAGGTGACCTAGAGCGCCATATGTCCTAGAATCATGAATTGATGTGACTTCGACCTTCACATGACCTTGACCTTCACGTGACCTTCAAGTGACCTTGACCTTCACGTGACCTTGACCTTCACATGACCTTGGCTTCAAGTGACCTTGATCTTCAAATGTACTTGACCTTCACGTGACCTTGACCTTCAGGTGACCTTGACCTTCACGTGACCTTGACCTTCACGTGACCTTGACCTTCAAGTGACCTGCTTGACTTTTGACCTTCAAGTGATCTTTGTTCATTTGCCACTGATACTTAATATGACATTGATATAATGCACCAATATGACCTTGACCTTTGACCTTTATAAATTTGAACATCACCCATGGGTTGCGCCTGGACTAGGACTTCCCTGTTGGCTTATGCAAAAGTCAGTGCTTTATTTCTGTCTCTTGATATGGCCACTTATGTCATAGTGACACCAGTGACCCCTGTGACCTTGACCTTGGGGTGACCTTGACCAAAATTTAATCAGTTCTTCCATACACATTGGGGAACTACTTGGCCAAGTTTGAAGTGATTCCGTGTAGAAATGTGGCCTCTACGTTGTCCACAGACAGACAGACAAACAGAGAAACAAACAAACAAACAAACAAACAAACCGAACCGAAAACATAACCTCCTGGCGGAGGTAATAATGCTATAAAAAAAAAGATGCGTACAACTCGGCGAAAGGTTTAAAGGCCGCTCATGAATAGCAGAGGCAACGGACAGTGACATTGCCCTAGCAAGTAGGACAATGCCCTAGAGACTAAGCATATATACATATGGTCAGTGCTCAAGCCCCCTCTTCACTCAAAGCTACGACCAGGGAGGGCCAGGCAATACCTGCTGATGACTCAGAAGATAGACATGTAGGCTTCCCCAAACCCCCCAACCTTAGCTCACAAGGATGGCAAGGTTGCAGACACTAAAGGAGCTAACGAGTCTGAGAGGGACTTTAACCCCGGACTGGCAGCCACTAGACAGGGACGTTACCAATCAGGCCACAACAGCCCTAAAACGGAATATTCGTGTTATTTGTTTACAACAGAAAGTTATACATCCCGGATGAGAAAATAAACATGAATGTCCTCTAGAACATGTTTTGAATATCTTTCAAATGATGTCGGGAATGTTTACCTCATCGAAGACTTTTCTTTATAGTGTACTACGGTTTTGACGGTTCTTTATAGTGTAATACGCTTTTGACGGATATATTCACGTCTCTCTCTCTCTCTCTCTCTCTCTCTCTCTCTCTCTCTCTCTCTCTCTCTCTCTCTCTTCTTCTTCTTCTTCTTCTGCTTCGGTGAACACAGATCATTATCAAATTGTTAGGAACACGGCCATCTGTTCCCCGATCAAAGGAGAGAGAGAGAGAGAGAGAGAGAGAGAGAGAGAGAGAGAGAGAGAGAGAGAGAGAGAGAGGCGGATGGGTTGTTTATGTCATGATCATATTCCCTTGTTTTCTTTGGTCTTTGGTCGCTTACCTCTCTTGATAAATACTTTTGCCAAAATTAATTTATATAAAAGTTTATTGTCTCCCCTTCTTTTATCATTTATCTCCTTGTATACGGCGAGAGAGAGAGAGAGAGAGAGAGAGAGAGAGAGAGAGAGAGAGAGAGAGAGAGTCTCCGACACATATCCCAAAGGATATTCTGACTAAACAAAGAATCCCCGGATACCCGTGCCAGGTACATTCAGTTTACATTATGTAGACCGTTTCCTTCAACGCGGCCCCAAGACAATGTTGTTGTTGAAATTTGTAAAACCCTAGAGCCTTAATAACACTCACTTTTCCCATTCTCCTTATTGAATAAACAAACGGAAACCAACACCAGCGATGTTATCCAAACAACGACAACCCATAAACTGAACTTGGTGTTGAATTACTTATGCCGGAGCACACTCCGGTTTCCTATGATTATGAAGCCGGACAATGTTGCTGTGGAATAGTATTACAGTGTATCATAATGAATTTAGATTAATGGAGTTTAATTATTGATTTCTAGGCATTGACAATAGCAACGATTTACACAACTTCTTTTTCTTGCATTTGCTGCTTAGTGATTGTGGTGGCCTATTGGAAATGTCCCTGCCTAGCGTTCTG
>NC_090736.1:19836941-19839441 GCF_036898095.1 Palaemon carinicauda | reverse complement strand
TAACTAAGGCAATTGACCTCTGCTGGTCCATACTAATTCTATTAAGATCAACCGCCAGGCATCTGGGCTAAAAGCCGAAGAGACAGTTTGTCCATAGCCTTAAATCAAATTCGTCACCCTGCCGCCATAAATTGAAAAATAAGAAAGTTGACTAATTCTGGATATCACTGACTGGAAAAAAATAGTTAATAATCAATGAAAACATATTTTCTATTTCAGACTGAAAAGAAATTATATAATACTAAAGGAGAAATTCAAAAAATTATATATTATAAAAGTTTAAGAAAACGCTAAGAAACAACTCAATATTTCCGGAGTCGACAAATTGACTTGGCAATTTTCATATTCGGTTTTTATAGTCATTTTCGAAATAAAATTTTCTACCTTCATGCTTCGACCTAGTCATATGAGAGTTCAGAATATCAACTTAGTTATTTTGAAAGTAAATATTAAAGATCATTATCGTGAAATCCAAAATCAACTTCTGGTTATAGAATGCTTCAGAAAGTAAGTTAAGATGTTAATAATGGCTAAACTTCACTCAACTAAATTATAATTTGGGACTTAGAGATAATGATATAACTTCGTTGTTATAAGTAGTCACATAATTGCCTAATAAGTAATACATTCTACGTACATTTTTTAATTAATAAGAACAGTTAATGATGTTCAATGTTAATGCAAATACGTCATTAGGAGTCTCTTATACATCTCCGGGATCCCTCGCTACTCCTAACTTCAACAGGTTTCATTGTTCTTCAGACGGTGTAATTAGCTACTTGAAGATTTTGAAACCCTTCAATACTGGAAATAATCATTTGAATATGCATATATATATATATTTATTATCTATTTTCCGTAAAACATGATCAATGAATAGAGTACAGTCGATAAGCTTTTATAGTATATATTATAGTATATCTTATAAGCTGCTTGTGAGAATTTTCCTTTTGTAATTATAGATATGCACACACTCGCTCACAGATTCAACATGTCCCAACTCCTCCCCTTTACCTCTCGGTATACCCCTCTCACCAGGTCATGACTACTCTCTCTCCCCCTACCCATCACACGGGAAGAGACCTAGTAGTTATACGTCTGGCAATGCCTCTGAGCGTGACTGTAAATATATATATATATATATATATATATATATATATATATATATATATATATATATATATATATATATATATATATATATATATATATATATATATATATATATATATATATATATATATATATATATATCATATCATCATCATCTCCTCCTACGCCTATTGACGCAAAGGGCCTCTGGTAGATTTCGCCAGTTGTCTCTATCTTGAGCTTTTGATTCAATACTTCTCCATTCATCATATAATTTGCGCTTCATAGTCCTCAGCCATGTAGGCCTGGGTCTTCCAACTCATCTAGTGCTTTGTGGAGCCCAGCTGAACGTTTGGTGAATTAATCTCTCTTGGGAAGTGCAAAGAGCATGCCTAAACCATCTCTCTCTACCCCTCATCATAATCTCATTCACATATGGCACTCGATTAATATCTCTTACAGTTTCATTTCTAACCCTGTCCTTCCATTTAACTCTCAATATCCTTATGAAGGCTTTGTTATCATATCTACTAAATCTATTGGTGATTGTTTCATTGTCATACCATGACTCATGTCTATAGAGTAACACCCATCTCACTAAATTGATATGTAGTCTGATTTGTATATGTAATTTCAGGTGATTTGATTTTCGAATTGTATTTGTATGCATATATATATTTTACCGTAGTGGAAATTAATAGCGTTCTACTTTAAAGGAAAACTGAGATATTTTGAGATTATTGTTCTCTATCAAGTTGTGGATTAGTATAAATAAGTTATATTAACCTTTATTAAAAATTATAAGAATAATAAAAAATTTTAAGCAAATTAAACATAAAGGCTTAATATAAGATATAATTTAGACTTCAAAATTCGAAAGGTGGCCAAATAAAAAATGAGAATAATATTTTCGAGCAATCAACGATATTTAATTCCTTTAATATCATCCTGTTTTTTCTTTTCTCACTCAATAACTCTCATGGATTAGTAAACAAAAATTTCTTATCGTTAAAGAGTCCAGTATTTTGGAAAATATTGTCCTTCAGCGGAAAAGTCAATAGGTTTTATTCATATTAAGCGATATTTCTTTTTCATTAACGTGTCAGGTAACTTTTAAAATGTTGGCTTCCAGTGGAAAAGAAAAAGTGTTCACGTTATAGATCAAACAACTGAAAAGTAAACGAAATTATTTGTCAGACCATTGTCTGGAAATATAATAAATTGATCAAAACCGATCATGCTGGTGTTTCCTCTCCTTTGTTACATTTTGATTTTCTTAGTAGTTCTATTAAAAGTTGATTGAATATTAAATATTCTTATATCCTTCTGGACATTATCATGCATAAAGGTGATTACTTTATAATAATCTGAATGTTTGATTTCTCTGAATTATGTTCCTTCCCAATGT
>NC_090736.1:19829441-19831941 GCF_036898095.1 Palaemon carinicauda | reverse complement strand
TTTAATCAATATCTGGCTTCCAACTTGCATATTGTACATTTCGTGAACAAAAAAATCCTTAAGATATAAAAAAAGTAAGTTACTCTTACATCTTATTAAAGTAAAATATATCATATCAAATAAGAGTGGCTCCTTTCTTCCATTCATTAAAACCTAAACATAAGAGGATGGCAATGAAATAAAAAAAAAATCTTCAAAAGCCAAAAATAGAGAGACAAGAGCTTTCGACCATATGTTAATAGAGACACCGTGTCTTTTCCAGGTCTCTCCTTGATACTTGTGAATAATCCTTTGGTAGATGAAGAGACTTGTCGCATTTTGCTGCCTCAGTTTCTATTCTCTCTCTCTCTCTCTCTCTCTCTCTCTCTCTCTCTCTCTCTCTCTCTCTCTCTCTCTCTCTCTCTCTCTCTCTCTCTCTCATATAGAACTGAAGAAATATACAAGTAAAGACTCACTTATATATCTACATATATAAATACACATCTTATATATATATAAATATATATATATATATATATATATATATATATATATATATATATATATATATATATATATATATATATATATATATGTGTGTGTGTGTGTATGTGTGTGTGTGTGTGTTTGTATGTATATGTGCATATATAAGTAATATGTGATTAGATATATATATATATATATATATATATATATATATATATATATATATATATATATATATATATATATATATATATATATATATATTTATAAATATATATACATATATATAAATATGTATATATATATATATATATATATATATATATATATATATATATATATATATATAAATATATATAGATATATTTAAATATATATAGATATATATAAATATATATAGATATGTATAAATATATATATATATATATATATATATATATATAATATATATATACATATATATATATATATATATATATATATATATATATATATATATATATAATATATATATTATATATAGATATATATAAATATATATAGATATATATAAATATATATATATATATATATATATATATATATATATATATATATATATATATATATATATATATATATATATAAATATATATATATATATATATATATATATATGTATATATATATATATATATATATATATATATATATATATATATATATATATATATATATATATATATATATATATAAATACTGTATATATATATGCACACACGTGTTTGTGGTGTCGTAAAATAAAAGACAATACCTCTCCGGACAAACTGTGCTCCATTTATGTTTAGGTAAAGATTTAAAACTGCATTTGCGTTTATCTATATAATATGGGGCGCCATCGTATGTTTTGAACCCTCTTCATACGTGGTTCTTCATCGGGGCTACGATGATTAAATAGAGAAATATATGGAAACTTTAATTTCTTGTCAAGTATTGATAAATGAAAACATTAAAATTCCTTTAAATGGGAAATTCAATGTGTGTATGTGTTTGTTCATGTGTATATATGTATGATGTTTATATGTTCCAAAGAATTCCTGACTAGTACAGTGGTAACGTGTTTGCCTAGCATTCGCATAACAGCAGATCGATCCCAGCCTAGGACCGTGAGTTCAAGCTGTTTACTGGGGTGTTCACTGCTGTGGCTGGGTACCACAGTGGGGTGTTGGGTTTGCCCGGCTGACGTTCTGGTGAGCATCTCTTCTGATGAATTGGGAATTTAAACCAGACACTTTTAACCTTCAATATAGCAATTACAAGTAGATATCGCTCACGATGAACTGAGCGATTTCATTTGTACCAGTAATTGAAATATGCAGTAGGAAATCGAAGATCCTTCAACTCAGAGCAATGAAAAAAAAATAAAAATAAACAAGGTCCTTCTCTCCCCAGGAACCCCTGACGATCACAGGTGACCTGAGTTGAGCGACATCTCCGACCCTACCAATGAAAATGAGTTTGACCTGGTGCGCTTTATACGTCGTAGCTACGAACCGGACCATCCGAAATCAATCATTGGGGAGAACTGGTGGTATGGTGAAGGATCGGGAGTAGGAGTTGGGGGGTTGTGGGGGGGGGTGGGGGGTGATGATGGCCATGTCTCCCTTCTGTTCCATGGCTGATGACAGCAAAGGAGCTCACATGCAAGAAACAATGGACGAGACTTGTGCGCGAATGCGATCACAAAAGATTTTTTTTCTCTTTTCTTTTTCTTTTCTGATATCGATAAGATTCTTTCGCAGAAATTTCTCATCAGATAATTTTCTTATTCCTTTCCTACTTCTTATTCTCTTTCATTTATTTCTCTCATTTGAAAAGCGATGTATCCCATCTGCGAACATCCTTCTCGTGGAATTGAAAACACACAAATGATTAACATCTTCCTGAAATAGGTCATGCGGGATTTTTTTTTTATTTATGCATGCACTATCGTTGAAGTAACACACTCTCTCTCTCTCTCTCTCTCTCTCTCTCTCTCTCTCTCTCTCTCTCTCTC